>NW_027473937.1:0-47481 GCF_050947335.1 Megachile rotundata
TAATAATATGAGTTAGATTGATAATAGTGAGTGTAATAAGTATAGTAATTGTCGTTCTATCGATCATATAAGCAGAATATGGCTAATGATATGAGTTAGATTGATAATAGTAAGAGTAGTGAGGATAGTAATTGTCGTTCTTTCGATCATATAAGCATAATATGGCTAATAATATAGGTTAGATTGATAATGATAAGAGTAATAAGTATAGTAATTGTCGTCCTATCGACCATATCCACATTATATGGCCAATAATATGAGTTAGATTGATAATAATAAGGGTAATAAGTATAGTAATTGTAGTTCTAGCGATCATGTAAGCATAATATGGCTAATAATATGAGTTAGATTGATAATAATAAGAGTAATGAGTATAGTAATTGTCGTTCTATCGATCATATAAGCATAATATGGCTGATAATATGAGTTAGATGGATAATAATAAGAGTAATAAGTATAGTAATTGTCGTTCTATCGATCATATCTGCATAATATGGTTAATAATATGAGTTAGATTGATAATAGTGAGTGTAATAAGTATAGTAATTGTCGTTCTGTCGATCATATAAGCATAATATGGCTAATAATATGAGTTAGATTGATAATAATAAGAGTAATAAGTATAGTAATTGTCGTCCTATCGATCATATAAGCATAATATGGCTGATAATATGAGTTAGATTGATAATAATAAGAGTAATGAGTATAGTAATTGTAGTTCAAGCGATCATATAAGCATAATATGGCTAATAATATGAGTTAGATTGATAATAATAAGAGTAAAAAGTATAGTAATTATCGTTCCACCGATCATATAAGCATAATATGGCTAATAATATGAGTTAGATTGATAATAGTGAGCGTAATAAGTATAGTAATTGTCGTTCTGTCGATCATATAAGCATAGTATGGCTAATAATATGAGATCGATTGATAATAATAAGAGTAATAAGTATAGTAGTTGTAGTTCTATCGATCATATAAGCGTAATATGGCTAATAATATGAGTTATATTGATAATAATAAGAGTAGTGAGCATAGTAATTGTCGTTCTATCGATCATATAAGCATGGTATGGCTAATAATATGATTGAGTTTGATAATAATAAGAGTAAAAAGTATAGTAATTGTCGTTCTATCGATCATATAAGCATAATATGGCTAATAATATGAGTTAGATTGATAATAATAAGAGTAACAAGTATAGTAATTGTCGTTCTATCGATCATATCCGCATAATATGGTTAATAATATGAGTTAGATTGATAACAGTGAGTGTAATAAGTATAGTAATTGTCGTTCTGTCGATCATATAAGCATAGTGTGGCTAATAATATGAGTTAGATTGATAATAGTGAGTGTAATAAGTATAGTAATTGTCGTTCTGTCGATCATATAAGCATAGTGTGGCTAATAATATGAGTTCGATTGATAATAACAAGAGTAATAAGTATAGTAATTGTCGTTCTATCGATCATATAAGCATAATATGGCTAATAATACGAGTTAGATTGATAATAATAAGAGTAATGAGTATAGTAATTGTCGTTCTATCGATCATATAAGCAGAATATGGCTAATGATATGAGTTAGATTGATAATAGTAAGAGTAGTGAGGATAGTAATTGTCGTTCTTTCGATCATATAAGCATAATATGGCTAATAATATAGGTTAGATTGATAATGATAAGAGTAATAAGTATAGTAATTGTCGTCCTATCGACCATATCCACATTATATGGCCAATAATATGAGTTAGATTGATAATAATAAGGGTAATAAGTATAGTAATTGTAGTACTAGCGATCATGTAAGCATAATATGGCTAATAATATGAGTTAGATTGATAATAATAAGAGTAATGAGTATAGTAATTGTCGTTCTATCGATCATATAAGCATAATATGGCTGATAATATGAGTTAGATGGATAATAATAAGAGTAATAAGTATAGTAATTGTCGTTCTATCGATCATATCTGCATAATATGGTTAATAATATGAGTTAGATTGATAATAGTGTGTGTAATAAGTATAGTAATTGTCGTTCTGTCGATCATATAAGCATAATATGGCTAATAATATGAGTTAGATTGATAATAATAAGAGTAATAAGTATAGTAATTGTCGTCCTATCGATCATATAAGCATAATATGGCTGATAATATGAGTTAGATTGATAATAATAAGAGTAATGAGTATAGTAATTGTAGTTCAAGCGATCATATAAGCATAATATGGCTAATAATATGAGTTAGATTGATAATAATAAGAGTAAAAAGTATAGTAATTATCGTTCCACCGATCATATAAGCATAATATGGCTAATAATATGAGTTAGATTGATAATAGTGAGCGTAATAAGTATAGTAATTGTCGTTCTGTCGATCATATAAGCATAGTATGGCTAATAATATGAGATCGATTGATAATAATAAGAGTAATAAGTATAGTAGTTGTAGTTCTATCGATCATATAAGCGTAATATGGCTAATAATATGAGTTATATTGATAATAATAAGAGTAGTGAGCATAGTAATTGTCGTTCTATCGATCATATAAGCATAGTATGGCTAATAATATGATTGAGTTTGATAATAATAAGAGTAAAAAGTATAGTAATTGTCGTTCTATCGATCATATAAGCATAATATGGCTAATAATATGAGTTAGATTGATAATAATAAGAGTAATAAGTATAGTAATTGTCGTTCTATCGATCATATCCGCATAATATGGTTAATAATATGAGTTAGATTGATAACAGTGAGTGTAATAAGTATAGTAATTGTCGTTCTGTCGATCATATAAGCATAGTGTGGCTAATAATATGAGTTAGATTGATAATAGTGAGTGTAATAAGTATAGTAATTGTCGTTCTGTCGATCATATAAGCATAGTGTGGCTAATAATATGAGTTCGATTGATAATAACAAGAGTAATAAGTATAGTAATTGTCGTTCTATCGATAATATAAGCATAATATGGCTAATAATACGAGTTAGATTGATAATAATAAGAGTAATGAGTATAGTAATTGTCGTTCTATCGATCATATAAGCAGAATATGGCTAATGATATGAGTTAGATTGATAATAATAAGAGTAACAAGAATAGTAATTGTCTTTCTATCGATCATATAAGCATAATATGGCTAATAATATGGGTTAGATTGATAATAATAAGCGTAGCAAGTATAGTAATTGTCGTTCAATCGATCATATCTGCATAATATGGTTAATAATATGAGTTAGATTGATAATAATAAGAGTAATGAGTATAGTAATTGTCGTCCTATCGATCATATCCACATAATATGGCCAATAATATGAGTTAGATTGATAATAATAAGAGTAACAAGTATAGTAATTGTCGTTCTTTCGATAATATAAGCATAATATGGCTAATAATATGTGTTGGATTGATAATAATTGGAGTAACAACTGTAGTAATTGTCCTTCTATCGATAATATAAGCATAGTGTGGCTAATAATATGAGTTCGATTGATAATAACAAGAGTAATAAGTATAGTAATTATCGTTCCACCGATCATATAAGCATAATATGGCTAATAATATGAGTTAGATTGATAATAATAAGAGTAACAAGAATAGTAATTGTCTTTCTATCGATCATATAAGCATAATATGGCTAATAATATGGGTTAGATTGATAATAATAACCGTAGCAAGTATAGTAATTGTCGTTCAATCGATCATATCTGCATAATATGGTTAATAATATGAGTTAGATTGATAATAGTGAGCGTAATAAGTATAGTAATTGTCGTTCTGTTGATCATATAAGCATAGTATGGCTAATAATATGAGATCGATTGATAATAATAAGAGTAATAAGTATAGTAATTGTCGTTCTATCGATCATATCTGCATAATATGGCTAATCATATGAGTTAGATTGATAATAATAAGAGTAATGAGTATAGTAGTTGTAGTTCTATCGATCATATAAGCGTAATATGGCTAATAATATGAGTTATATTGATAATAATAAGAGTAGTGAGCATAGTAATTGTCGTTCTATCGATCATATAAGCATAATATGGCTAATAATATGAGTTAGATTGATAATAATAAGAGTAACAAGAATAGTAATTGTCTTTCTATCGATCATATAAGCATAATATGGCTAATAATATGGGTTAGATTGACAATAATAAGCGTAGCAAGTATAGTAATTGTCGTTCAATCGATCATATCTGCATAATATGGTTAATAATATGAGTTAGATTGATAATAGTGAGTGTAATAAGTATAGTAATTGTCGTTCTGTCGATCATATAAGCATAGTGTGGCTAATAATATGAGTTCGATTGATAATAACAAGAGTAATAAGTATAGTAATTGTCGTTCTATCGATCATATAAGCATAATATGGCTAATAATATGAGTTAGATTGATAATAATAAGAGTAGTGAGCATAGTAATTGTCGTTCTATCGATCATATTTGCATAGTATGGTTAATAATATGAGTTAGATTGATAACAGTGAGTGTAATAAGTATAGTAATTGTCGTTCTGTCGATCAGCTATGCATAATATGGCTAATAATATGAGTTAGATTGATAATAATAAGACTAATACGTATAGTAGTTGTCGTTCTATCGATCATATAAGCATAGTATGGCTAATAATATGAGTTAGATTGACAATAGTGAGTGTAATAAGTATAGTAATTGTCGTTCTGTCGATCATATAAGCATAATATGGCTAATAATATGAATTAGATTGATAATAGTCAGTGTAATAAGTATAGTAATTGTCGTTCTGTCGATCATATAAGCATAATATGGCTAATAATACGAGTTAGATTGATAATAATAAGAGTAATGAGTATAGTAATTGTAGTTCAAGCGATCATATAAACATAATATGGCTAATAATATGAGTTAGATTGATAATAATAAGAGTAAAAAGTATAGTAATTATTGTTCCACCGATCATATAAGCATAATATGGCTAATAATATGAGTTAGATTGATAATAGTGAGCGTAATAAGTATAGTAATTGTCGTTCTGTCGATCATATAAGCATAATATGGCTAATAATATGAGTTAGATTGATAATAATAAGAGTAATGAGTATAGTAATTGTCGTTCTATCGATCATATAAGCATAATATGGCCAATAATATGAGTTACATTGATAATAGTGAGCGTAATAAGTATAGTAATTGTCGTTCTGTCGATCATATAAGCATAGTATGGCTAATAATATGAGATCGATTGATAATAATAAGAGTAATAAGTGTAGTAATTGTCGTCCTATCGATCATATCCACATAATATGGCCAAAAATATGAGTTAGATTGATAGTAATAAGAGTAATAAGTATAGTAATTGTCGTTCTATCGATCATATAAGCATAATATGGCTAATAATATGAGTTAGATTGATAATAATGAGAGTAACAAGTATAGTAATTGTCGTTCAATCGATCATATAAGCATAATATGGCTAATAATATGAGTTAGATTGATAATAATAAGAGTAATAAGTATAGTAATTGTCGTTCTATCGATCATATAAGCATAATATGGCTAATAATATGAGTTGGATTGATAATAATAAGAGTAATGAGTATAGTAATTGTAGTTCAAGCGATCATATAAACATAATATGGCTAATAATATGAGTTAGATTGATAATAATAAGAGTAAAAAGTATAGTAATTATCGTTCCACCGATCATATAAGCATAATATGGCTAATAATATGAGTTAGATTGATAATAGTGAGCGTAATAAGTATAGTAATTGTCGTTCTGTCGATCATATAAGCATAATACGGCTAATAATATGAGTTAGATTGATAATAATAAGAGTAATGAGTATAGTAATTGTCGTTCTATCGATCATATAAGCATAATATGGCCAATAATAAGAGTTACATTGATAATAGTGAGTGTAATAAGTATAGTAATTGTCGTTCTGTCGATCATATAAGCATAATATGGCTAATAATATGAGTTCGATTGATAATAACAAGAGTAATAAGTATAATAATTGTCGTTCTATCGATCATATAAGCATAATATGGCTAATAATATGAGTTAGATTGATAATAATAAGAGTAGTGAGCATAGCAATTGTCGTTCTATCGATCATATTTGCATAATATGGTTAATAATATGAGTTAGATTGATAACAGTGAGTGTAATAAGTATAGTAATTGTCGTTCTGTCGATCAGCTATGCATAATATGGCTAATAATATGAGTTAGATTGATAATAATAAGACTAATACGTATAGTAGTTGTCGTTCTATCGATCATATAAGCATAATATGGTTAATAATATGAGTTAGATTGATAATAGTGAGTGTAATAAGTATAGTAATTGTCGTTCTGTCGATCATATAAGCATAGTGTGGCTAATAATATGAGTTAGATTGATAATAGTGAGTGTAATAAGTATAGTAATTGTCGTTCTATCGATCATATAAGCAGAATATGGCTAATGATATGAGTTAGATTGATAATAGTAAGAGTAGTGAGGATAGTAATTGTCGTTCTTTCGATCATATAAGCATAATATGGCTAATAATATAGGTTAGATTGATAATGATAAGAGTAATAAGTATAGTAATTGTCGTCCTATCGACCATATCCACATTATATGGCCAATAATATGCGTTAGATTGATAATAATAAGGGTAATAAGTATAGTAATTGTAGTACTAGCGATCATGTAAGCATAATATGGCTAATAATATGAGTTAGATTGATAATAATAAGAGTAATGAGTATAGTAATTGTCGTTCTATCGATCATATAAGCATAATATGGCTGATAATATGAGTTAGATGGATAATAATAAGAGTAATAAGTATAGTAATTGTCGTTCTATCGATCATATCTGCATAATATGGTTAATAATATGAGTTAGATTGATAATAGTGTGTGTAATAAGTATAGTAATTGTCGTTCTGTCGATCATATAAGCATAATATGGCTAATAATATGAGTTAGATTGATAATAATAAGAGTAATAAGTATAGTTATTGTCGTCCTATCGATCATATAAGCATAATATGGCTGATAATATGAGTTAGATTGATAATAATAAGAGTAATGAGTATAGTAATTGTAGTTCAAGCGATCATATAAGCATAATATGGCTAATAATATGAGTTAGATTGATAATAATAAGAGTAAAAAGTATAGTAATTATCGTTCCACCGATCATATAAGCATAATATGGCTAATAATATGAGTTAGATTGATAATAGTGAGCGTAATAAGTATAGTAATTGTCGTTCTGTCGATCATATAAGCATAGTATGGCTAATAATATGAGATCGATTGATAATAATAAGAGTAATAAGTATAGTAGTTGTAGTTCTATCGATCATATAAGCGTAATATGGCTAATAATATGAGTTATATTGATAATAATAAGAGTAGTGAGCATAGTAATTGTCGTTCTATCGATCATATAAGCATAGTATGGCTAATAATATGATTGAGTTTGATAATAATAAGAGTAAAAAGTATAGTAATTGTCGTTCTATCGATCATATAAGCATAATATGGCTAATAATATGAGTTAGATTGATAATAATAAGAGTAGTGAGCATAGTAATTGTCGTTCTATCGATCATATTTGCATAATATGGTTAATAATATGAGTTAGATTGATAACAGTGAGTGTAATAAGTATATTAATTGTCGTTCTGTCGATCAGCTATGCATAATATGGCTAGTAATATGAGTTAGATTGATAATAATAAGACTAATACGTATAGTAGTTGTCGTTCTATCGATCATATAAGCATAGTATGGCTAATAATATGAGTTAGATTGACAATAGTGAGTGTAATAAGTATAGTAATTGTCGTTCTGTCGATCATATAAGCATAATATGGCTAATAATATGAATTAGATTGATAATAGTCAGTGTAATAAGTATAGTAATTGTCGTTCTGTCGATCATATAAGCATAATATGGCTAATAATACGAGTTAGATTGATAATAATAAGAGTAATGAGTATAGTAATTGTAGTTCAAGCGATCATATAAACATAATATGGCTAATAATATGAGTTAGATTGATAATAATAAGAGTAAAAAGTATAGTAATTATCGTTCCACCGATCATATAAGCATAATATGGCTAATAATATGAGTTAGATTGATAATAGTGAGCGTAATAAGTACAGTAATTGTCGTTCTGTCGATCATATAAGCATAATATGGCTAATAATATGAGTTAGATTGATAATAATAAGAGTAATGAGTATAGTAATTGTCGTTCTATCGATCATATAAGCATAATATGGCCAATAATATGAGTTACATTGATAATAGTGAGTGTAATAAGTATAGTAATTGTCGTTCTGTCGATCATATAAGCATAATATGGCTAATAATATGAGTTAGATTGATAATAATAAGAGTAATTAGTATAGTAATTGTCGTTCTATCGATCATATAAGCATAATATGGCTGATAATATGAGTTAGATGGATAATAATAAGAGTAATAAGTATAGTAATTGTCGTTCTATCGATCATATCTGCATAATATGGTTAATAATATGAGTTAGATTGATAATAGTGAGTGTAATAAGTATAGTAATTGTCGTTCTGTCGATCATATAAGCATAGTGTGGCTAATAATATGAGTTAGATTGATAATAGTGAGTGTAATAAGTATAGTAATTGTCGTTCTGTCGATCATATAAGCATAGTGTGGCTAATAATATGAGTTCGATTGATAATAACAAGTGTAATAAGTATAGTAATTGTCGTTCTGTCGATCAGCTATGCATAATATGGCTAATAATATGAGTTAGATTGATAATAATAAGACTAATACGTATAGTAGTTGTAGTTCTATCGATCATATAAGCGTAATATGGCTAATAATATGAGTTATATTGATAATAATAAGAGTAGTGAGCATAGTAATTGTCGTTCTATCGATCATATAAGCATAGTATGGCTAATAATATGATTGAGTTTGATAATAATAAGAGTAATAAGTATAGTAATTGTCGTTCTATCGATCATATCCGCATAATATGGTTAATAATATGAGTTAGATTGATAACAGTGAGTGTAATAAGTATAGTAATTGTCGTTCTGTCGATCATATAAGCATAGTGTGGCTAATAATATGAGTTAGATTGATAATAGTGAGTGTAATAAGTATAGTAATTGTCGTTCTGTCGATCATATAAGCATAGTGTGGCTAATAATATGAGTTCGATTGATAATAACAAGAGTAATAAGTATAGTAATTGTCGTTCTATCGATCATATAAGCATAATATGGCTAATAATACGAGTTAGATTGATAATAATAAGAGTAATGAGTATAGTAATTGTCGTTCTATCGATCATATAAGCATAATATGGCCAATAATATGAGTTAGATTGATAATAGTGAGTGTAATAAGTATAGTAATTGTCGTTCTGTCGATCATATAAGCATAATATGGCTAATAATATGAGTTAGATTGATAATAATAAGAGTAATGGGTATAGTAATTGTCGTTCTATCGATCATATAGGCATAATATGGCTGATAATATGAGTTAGATGGATAATAATAAGAGTAATAAGTATAGTAATTATCGTTCTATCGATCATATCTGCATAATATGGTTAATAATATGAGTTAGATTGATAATAGTGAGTGTAATAAGTATAGTAATTGTCGTTCTGTCGATCATATAAGCATAATATAGCTAATAATATGAGTTAGATTGATAATAATAAGAGTAATAAGTATAGTATTTGTCGTTCTATCGATCATATAAGCATAATATGGCTGATAATATGAGTTAGATTGATAATAATAAGAGTAATGAGTATAGTAATTGTAGTTCAAGCGGTCATATAAGCATAATATGGCTAATAATATGAGTTAGATTGATAATAGTGAGTGTAATAAGTATAGTAATTGTCGTTCTGTCGATCATATAAGCATAATATGGCTAATAATATGAGTTAGATTGATAATAGTGAGTGTAATAAGTATAGTAATTGTCGTTCTGTCGATCATATAAGCATAATATGGCTAATAATATGAGTTAGATTGATAATAATAAGAGTAATTAGTATAGTAATTGTCGTTCTATCGATCATATAAGCATAATACGGCTGATAATATGAGTTAGATGGATAATAATAAGAGTAATAAGTATAGTAATTGTCGTTCTATCGATCATATCTGCATAATATGGTTAATAATATGAGTTAGATTGATAATAGTGAGTGTAATAAGTATAGTAATCGTCGTTCTGTCGATCATATAAGCATAGTGTGGCTAATAATATGAGTTAGATTGATAATAGTGAGTGTAATAAGTATAGTAATTGTCGTTCTGTCGATCATATAAGCATAGTGTGGCTAATAATATGAGTTCGATTGATAATAACAAGAGTAATAAGTGTAGTAATTGTCGTTCTATCCATCATATCTGCATAATATGGCTAATCATATGAGTTAGATTGATAATAATAAGAGTAATAAGCATAGTAATTGTCGTTCTATCGATCATATAAGCATAATATGGCTAATAATATGAGTTAGATTGATAATAATAACAGTAATAAGTATAGTAATTGTCGGCCTATCGATCATATCTGCATAATATGGTTAATAATATGAGTTAGAATGATAATAGTGAGTGTAATAAGTATAGTAATTGTCGTTCTATCGATGATATAAGCATAATATGGCTAATAATATGAGTTAGATTGATAATAATAAGAGTAATGAGTAGAGTAATTGTCGTTCTATCGATCATATAAGCAGAATATGGCTAATGATATGAGTTAGATTGATAATAGTAAGAGTAGTGAGGATAGTAATTGTCGTTCTTTCGATCATATAAGCATAATATGGCTAATAATATGGGTTAGATTGATAATGATAAGAGTAATAAGTATATTAATTGTCGTCCTATCGACCATATCCACATTATATGGCCAATAATATGAGTTAGATTGATAATAATAAGGGTAATAAGTATAGTAATTGTAGTTCTAGCGATCATGTAAGCATAATATGGCTAATAATATGATTTAGATTGATAATAATAAGAGTAACAAGTATAGTAATTGTCGTTCAATCGATCATATCTGCATAATATGGTTAATAATATGAGTTAGATTGATAATAATAAGAGTAATGAGTATAGTAATTGTCGTTCCACCGATCATATAAGCATAATATGGCTAATAATATGAGTTAGATTGATAATAATAAGAGTAACAAGAATAGTAATTGTCTTTCTATCGATCATATAAGCATAATATGGCTAATAATATGGGTTAGATTGATAATAATAACCGTAGCAAGTATAGTAATTGTCGTTCAATCGATCATATCTGCATAATATGGTTAATAATATGAGTTAGATTGATAATAGTGAGCGTAATAAGTATAGTAATTGTCGTTCTGTCGATCATATAAGCATAGTATGGCTAATAATATGAGATCGATTGATAATAATAAGAGTAATAAGTATAGTAATTGTCGTTCTATCGATCATATCTGCATAATATGGCTAATCATATGAGTTAGATTGATAATAATAAGAGTAATGAGTATAGTAGTTGTAGTTCTATCGATCATATAAGCGTAATATGGCTAATAATATGAGTTATATTGATAATAATAAGAGTAGTGAGCATAGTAATTGTCGTTCTATCGATCATATAAGCATAATATGGCTAATAATATGAGTTAGATTGATAATAATAAGAGTAACAAGAATAGTAATTGTCTTTCTATCGATCATATAAGCATAATATGGCTAATAATATGGGTTAGATTGACAATAATAAGCGTAGCAAGTATAGTAATTGTCGTTCAATCGATCATATCTGCATAATATGGTTAATAATATGAGTTAGATTGATAATAGTGAGTGTAATAAGTATAGTAATTGTCGTTCTGTCGATCATATAAGCATAGTGTGGCTAATAATATGAGTTCGATTGATAATAACAAGAGTAATAAGTATAGTAATTGTCGTTCTATCGATCATATAAGCATAATATGGCTAATAATATGAGTTAGATTGATAATAATAAGAGTAGTGAGCATAGTAATTGTCGTTCTATCGATCATATTTGCATAATATGGTTAATAATATGAGTTAGATTGATAACAGTGAGTGTAATAAGTATAGTAATTGTCGTTCTGTCGATCAGCTATGCATAATATGGCTAATAATATGAGTTAGATTGATAATAATAAGACTAATACGTATAGTAGTTGTCGTTCTATCGATCATATAAGCATAGTATGGCTAATAATATGAGTTAGATTGACAATAGTGAGTGTAATAAGTATAGTAATTGTCGTTCTGTCGATCATATAAGCATAATATGGCTAATAATATGAATTAGATTGATAATAGTCAGTGTAATAAGTATAGTAATTGTCGTTCTGTCGATCATATAAGCATAATATGGCTAATAATACGAGTTAGATTGATAATAATAAGAGTAATGAGTATAGTAATTGTAGTTCAAGCGATCATATAAGCATAATATGGCTAATAATATGAGTTAGATTGATAATAATAAGAGTAAAAAGTATAGTAATTATCGTTCCACCGATCATATAAGCATAATATGGCTAATAATATGAGTTAGATTGATAATAGTGAGCGTAATAAGTATAGTAATTGTCGTTCTATCGATCATATCTGCATAATATGGTTAATAATATGAGTTAGATTGATAATAGTGAGTGTAATAAGTATAGTAATTGTCGTTCTGTCGATCATATAAGCATAATATGGCTAATAATATGAGTTAGATTGATAATAATAAGAGTAATTAGTATAGTAATTGTCGTTCTATCGATCATATAAGCATAATATGGCTGATAATATGAGTTAGATGGATAATAATAAGAGTAATAAGTATAGTAATTGTCGTTCTATCGATCATATCTGCATAATATGGTTAATAATATGAGTTAGATTGATAATAGTGAGTGTAATAAGTATAGTAATTGTCGTTCTGTCGATCATATAAGCATAGTGTGGCTAATAATATGAGTTAGATTGATAATAGTGAGTGTAATAAGTATAGTAATTGTCGTTCTGTCGATCATATAAGCATAGTGTGGCTAATAATATGAGTTCGATTGATAATAACAAGTGTAATAAGTATAGTAATTGTCGTTCTGTCGATCAGCTATGCATAATATGGCTAATAATATGAGTTAGATTGATAATAATAAGACTAATACGTATAGTAGTTGTAGTTCTATCGATCATATAAGCGTAATATGGCTAATAATATGAGTTATATTGATAATAATAAGAGTAGTGAGCATAGTAATTGTCGTTCTATCGATCATATAAGCATAGTATGGCTAATAATATGATTGAGTTTGATAATAATAAGAGTAATAAGTATAGTAATTGTCGTTCTATCGATCATATCCGCATAATATGGTTAATAATATGAGTTAGATTGATAACAGTGAGTGTAATAAGTATAGTAATTGTCGTTCTGTCGATCATATAAGCATAGTGTGGCTAATAATATGAGTTAGATTGATAATAGTGAGTGTAATAAGTATAGTAATTGTCGTTCTGTCGATCATATAAGCATAGTGTGGCTAATAATATGAGTTCGATTGATAATAACAAGAGTAATAAGTATAGTAATTGTCGTTCTATCGATCATATAAGCATAATATGGCTAATAATACGAGTTAGATTGATAATAATAAGAGTAATGAGTATAGTAATTGTCGTTCTATCGATCATATAAGCATAATATGGCCAATAATATGAGTTAGATTGATAATAGTGAGTGTAATAAGTATAGTAATTGTCGTTCTGTCGATCATATAAGCATAATATGGCTAATAATATGAGTTAGATTGATAATAATAAGAGTAATGGGTATAGTAATTGTCGTTCTATCGATCATATAGGCATAATATGGCTGATAATATGAGTTAGATGGATAATAATAAGAGTAATAAGTATAGTAATTATCGTTCTATCGATCATATCTGCATAATATGGTTAATAATATGAGTTAGATTGATAATAGTGAGTGTAATAAGTATAGTAATTGTCGTTCTGTCGATCATATAAGCATAATATAGCTAATAATATGAGTTAGATTGATAATAATAAGAGTAATAAGTATAGTATTTGTCGTTCTATCGATCATATAAGCATAATATGGCTGATAATATGAGTTAGATTGATAATAATAAGAGTAATGAGTATAGTAATTGTAGTTCAAGCGGTCATATAAGCATAATATGGCTAATAATATGAGTTAGATTGATAATAGTGAGTGTAATAAGTATAGTAATTGTCGTTCTGTCGATCATATAAGCATAATATGGCTAATAATATGAGTTAGATTGATAATAGTGAGTGTAATAAGTATAGTAATTGTCGTTCTGTCGATCATATAAGCATAATATGGCTAATAATATGAGTTAGATTGATAATAATAAGAGTAATTAGTATAGTAATTGTCGTTCTATCGATCATATAAGCATAATACGGCTGATAATATGAGTTAGATGGATAATAATAAGAGTAATAAGTATAGTAATTGTCGTTCTATCGATCATATCTGCATAATATGGTTAATAATATGAGTTAGATTGATAATAGTGAGTGTAATAAGTATAGTAATCGTCGTTCTGTCGATCATATAAGCATAGTGTGGCTAATAATATGAGTTAGATTGATAATAGTGAGTGTAATAAGTATAGTAATTGTCGTTCTGTCGATCATATAAGCATAGTGTGGCTAATAATATGAGTTCGATTGATAATAACAAGAGTAATAAGTGTAGTAATTGTCGTTCTATCCATCATATCTGCATAATATGGCTAATCATATGAGTTAGATTGATAACAATAAGAGTAATAAGCATAGTAATTGTCGTTCTATCGATCATATAAGCATAATATGGCTAATAATATGAGTTAGATTGATAATAATAACAGTAATAAGTATAGTAATTGTCGGCCTATCGATCATATCTGCATAATATGGTTAATAATATGAGTTAGAATGATAATAGTGAGTGTAATAAGTATAGTAATTGTCGTTCTATCGATGATATAAGCATAATATGGCTAATAATATGAGTTAGATTGATAATAATAAGAGTAATGAGTAGAGTAATTGTCGTTCTATCGATCATATAAGCAGAATATGGCTAATGATATGAGTTAGATTGATAATAGTAAGAGTAGTGAGGATAGTAATTGTCGTTCTTTCGATCATATAAGCATAATATGGCTAATAATATGGGTTAGATTGATAATGATAAGAGTAATAAGTATATTAATTGTCGTCCTATCGACCATATCCACATTATATGGCCAATAATATGAGTTAGATTGATAATAATAAGGGTAATAAGTATAGTAATTGTAGTTCTAGCGATCATGTAAGCATAATATGGCTAATAATATGATTTAGATTGATAATAATAAGAGTAACAAGTATAGTAATTGTCGTTCAATCGATCATATCTGCATAATATGGTTAATAATATGAGTTAGATTGATAATAATAAGAGTAATGAGTATAGTAATTGTCGTTCCACCGATCATATAAGCATAATATGGCTAATAATATGAGTTAGATTGATAATAATAAGAGTAACAAGAATAGTAATTGTCTTTCTATCGATCATATAAGCATAATATGGCTAATAATATGGGTTAGATTGATAATAATAACCGTAGCAAGTATAGTAATTGTCGTTCAATCGATCATATCTGCATAATATGGTTAATAATATGAGTTAGATTGATAATAGTGAGCGTAATAAGTATAGTAATTGTCGTTCTGTCGATCATATAAGCATAGTATGGCTAATAATATGAGATCGATTGATAATAATAAGAGTAATAAGTATAGTAATTGTCGTTCTATCGATCATATCTGCATAATATGGCTAATCATATGAGTTAGATTGATAATAATAAGAGTAATGAGTATAGTAGTTGTAGTTCTATCGATCATATAAGCGTAATATGGCTAATAATATGAGTTATATTGATAATAATAAGAGTAGTGAGCATAGTAATTGTCGTTCTATCGATCATATAAGCATAATATGGCTAATAATATGAGTTAGATTGATAATAATAAGAGTAACAAGAATAGTAATTGTCTTTCTATCGATCATATAAGCATAATATGGCTAATAATATGGGTTAGATTGACAATAATAAGCGTAGCAAGTATAGTAATTGTCGTTCAATCGATCATATCTGCATAATATGGTTAATAATATGAGTTAGATTGATAATAGTGAGTGTAATAAGTATAGTAATTGTCGTTCTGTCGATCATATAAGCATAGTGTGGCTAATAATATGAGTTCGATTGATAATAACAAGAGTAATAAGTATAGTAATTGTCGTTCTATCGATCATATAAGCATAATATGGCTAATAATATGAGTTAGATTGATAATAATAAGAGTAGTGAGCATAGTAATTGTCGTTCTATCGATCATATTTGCATAATATGGTTAATAATATGAGTTAGATTGATAACAGTGAGTGTAATAAGTATAGTAATTGTCGTTCTGTCGATCAGCTATGCATAATATGGCTAATAATATGAGTTAGATTGATAATAATAAGACTAATACGTATAGTAGTTGTCGTTCTATCGATCATATAAGCATAGTATGGCTAATAATATGAGTTAGATTGACAATAGTGAGTGTAATAAGTATAGTAATTGTCGTTCTGTCGATCATATAAGCATAATATGGCTAATAATATGAATTAGATTGATAATAGTCAGTGTAATAAGTATAGTAATTGTCGTTCTGTCGATCATATAAGCATAATATGGCTAATAATACGAGTTAGATTGATAATAATAAGAGTAATGAGTATAGTAATTGTAGTTCAAGCGATCATATAAGCATAATATGGCTAATAATATGAGTTAGATTGATAATAATAAGAGTAAAAAGTATAGTAATTATCGTTCCACCGATCATATAAGCATAATATGGCTAATAATATGAGTTAGATTGATAATAGTGAGCGTAATAAGTATAGTAATTGTCGTTCTATCGATCATATCTGCATAATATGGTTAATAATATGAGTTAGATTGATAATAGTGAGTGTAATAAGTATAGTAATTGTCGTTCTGTCGATCATATAAGCATAATATGGCTAATAATATGAGTTAGATTGATAATAATAAGAGTAATTAGTATAGTAATTGTCGTTCTATCGATCATATAAGCATAATATGGCTGATAATATGAGTTAGATGGATAATAATAAGAGTAATAAGTATAGTAATTGTCGTTCTATCGATCATATCTGCATAATATGGTTAATAATATGAGTTAGATTGATAATAGTGAGTGTAATAAGTATAGTAATTGCCGTTCTGTCGATCATATAAGCATAGTGTGGCTAATAATATGAGTTAGATTGATAATAGTGAGTGTAATAAGTATAGTAATTGTCGTTCTGTCGATCATATAAGCATAGTGTGGCTAATAATATGAGTTCGATTGATAATAACAAGAGTAATAAGTATAGTAATTGTCGTTCTATCGATCATATAAGCATAATATGGCTAGTAATATGAGTTAGATTGATAATAATAAGAGTAGTGAGCATAGTAATTGTCGTTCTATCGATCATATTTGCATAATATGGTTAATAATATGAGTTAGATTGATAACAGTGAGTGTAATAAGTATAGTAATTGTCGTTCTGTCGATCAGCTATGCATAATATGGCTAATAATATGAGTTAGATTGATAATAATAAGACTAATACGTATAGTAGTTGTCGTACTATCGATCATATAAGCATAATATGGTTAATAATATGAGTTAGATTGATAATAGTGAGTGTAATAAGTATAGTAATTGTCGTTCTGTCGATCATATAAGCATAGTGTGGCTAATAATATGAGTTAGATTGATAATAGTGAGTGTAATAAGTATAGTAATTGTCGTTCTATCGATCATATAAGCAGAATATGGCTAATGATATGAGTTAGATTGATAATAGTAAGAGTAGTGAGGATAGTAATTGTCGTTCTTTCGATCATATAAGCATAATATGGCTAATAATATAGGTTAGATTGATAATGATAAGAGTAATAAGTATAGTAATTGTCGTCCTATCGACCATATCCACATTATATGGCCAATAATATGAGTTAGATTGATAATAATAAGGGTAACAAGTATAGTAATTGTCGTTCAATCGATCATATAAGCATAATATGGCTAATAATATGAGTTAGATTGATAATACTAAGAGTAATAAGTATAGTTATTGTCGCTCTATCGACCATATAAGCATAATATGGCTAATAATATGAGTTAGATTGATAATAATAAGAGTAACAAGTATAGCAATTGTCGTTCTATCGATAATATAAGCATAATATGGTTAATAATATTAGTTAGATTGATAATAATAAGAGTAATAAGTATAGTAATTGTCCTTCAATCGATCATATAAGCATAATATGGCTAATAATATGAGTTAGATTGATAATAATAAGAGTAACAAGTATAGTAATTGTCGTTCTATCGATAATATAAGCATAATATGGCTAATAATATGAGTTAGATTGATAATAGTAAGAGTAATAAGTATAGTAATTGTCGTTCTATCGATCATATCTGCATAATATGGTTAATAATATGAGTTAGTTTGATAACAATAAGAGTAATGAGTGTAGTAATTGTCGTCCTATCGATCATATCCACATAATATGGGCAAAAATATGAGTTAGATTGATAATAATAAGAGTAATAAGTATAGTAATTGTCGTTCTATCGATCATATAAGCATAATATGGCTAATAATATGAGTTAGATTGATAATAATGAGAGTAACAAGTATAGTAATTGTCGTTCAATCGATCATATAAGCATAATATGTCTAATAATATGAGTTAGATTGATAATAATAAGAGTAATAAGTATAGTAATTGTCGTTCTATCGATCATATAAGCATAATATGGCTAATAATATGAGTTGGATTGATAATAATAAGAGTAACAAGTACAGTAATTGTCTTTCTATCGATCATATAAGCATAATTTGGCTAATAATATGAGTTAGATTGATAATAATAAGAGTAATAAGTATAGTAATTGTCGTTCTATCGATCATATAAGCATAATATGGCTAATAATATGAGTTAGATTGATAATAATGAGAGTAACAAGTATAGTAATTGTCGTTCAATCGATCATATAAGCATAATATGGCTAATAATATGAGTTAGATTGATAATAATAAGAGTAATAAGTATAGTAATTGTCGTTCTATCGATCATATAAGCATAGTATGGCTAATAATATGAGTTGGATTGATAATAATAAGAGTAACAAGTATAGTAATTGTCTTCCTATCGATCATATAAGCATAATATGGCTAATAATATGAGATAGATTGATAATAATAAGAGTAACAACTATAGTAATTGTCCTTCTTTCGATAATATAAGCATAATATGGCTAATAATATGAGTTAGAATGATAACAATAAGCGTAACAAGTATAGTAATTGTCGTTCTATCGATCATATAAGCATAATATGGCTAATAATATGAGTTAGATTGATAATAATAAGAGTAATAAGTATAGTAATTGTCGTTCTATCGATCATATAAGCATAATATGGCTAATAATATGAGTTAGATTGGTAATAATAAGAGTAACAAGTATAGTAATTGCCTTTCTATCGACCATATAAGCATAATATGGCTAATAATATGAGTTAGATTGATAATAATAAGAGTAACAAGAATAGTAATTGTCTTGCTATCGATCATATAAGCATAATATGGCTAATAATATGGGTTAGATTGATAATAATAAGCGTAGCAAGTATAGTAATTGTCGTTCAATCGACCATATCTGCATAATATGGTTAATAATATGAGTTAGATTGATAATAATAAGAGTAATGAGTATAGTAATTGTCGTCCTATCGATCATATCCACATAATATGGCCAATAATATGAGTTAGATTGATAATAATAAGAGTAACAAGTATAGTAATTGTCGTTCTTTCGATAATATAAGCATAATATGGCTAATAATATGTGTTGGATTGATAATAATTGGAGTAACAACTATAGTAATTGTCCTTCTATCGATAATATAAGCATAATATGGCTAATAATATGAGTTAGATTGATAATAATAAGCGTAACGAGTATAGTAATTGTCGTTCAATCGATCATATAAGGATAGTATGGCTAATAATATGAGTTCGATTGATAATCGCAAGAGTAGTAGGCACAGTGATTGTCGTTCTACCGATCATATCTGCATAATATGGTTAATAATATGAGTTAGATTGATAATAATAAGAGTAATAAGTATGGTAATTGTCGTTCTATCGATCATATAAGCATAATATGGCTAATAATATGTGTTAGATTGATAATAGTAGGAGTAATAAGAATAGTAATTGTCGTTCAATCGATCATATAAGCATAATGTGGCTAATAATATGAGTTAGATTAATAATAGTAAGAGTAATACGTGTAGTAATTGTCGTCCTATCGATCATATCCACATAATATGGCCAATAATATGAGTTAGATTGATAATAATAAGAGTAATAAGTATAGTAATTGTCGTCCTATCGATCATATCCACATAATATGGCCAATAATATGAGTTAGATTGATAATAATAAGAGTAACAAGTATAGTAATTGTCTTTCTATCGATCATATAAGCATAATATGGCTGATAATATGAGTTAGATTGATAATAATAAGAGTAATGAGTATAGTAATTGTAGTTCAAGCGATCATATAAGCATAATATGGCTAATAATATGAGTTAGATTGATAATAATAAGAGTAAAAAGTATAGTAATTATCGTTCCACCGATCATATAAGCATAATATGGCTAATAATATGAGTTAGATTGATAATAATAAGAGTAACAAGAATAGTAATTGTCTTTCTATCGATCATATAAGCATAATATGGCTAATAATATGGGTTAGATTGATAATAATAAGCGTAGCAAGTATAGTAATTGTCGTTCAATCGATCATATCTGCATAATATGGTTAATAATATGAGTTAGATTGATAATAATAAGAGTAACAAGAATAGTAATTGTCTTTCTATCGATCATATAAGCATAATATGGCTAATAATATGGGTTAGATTGATAATAATAAGCGTAGCAAGTATAGTAATTGTCGTTCAATCGATCATATCTGCATAATATGGTTAATAATATGAGTTAGATTGATAATAGTGAGTGTAATAAGTATAGTAATTGTCGTTCTGTCGATCATATAAGCATAGTGTGGCTAATAATATGAGTTCGATTGATAATAACAAGAGTAATAAGTATAGTAATTGTCGTTCTATCGATCATATAAGCATAATATGGCTAATAATATGAGTTAGATTGATAATAATAAGAGTCGTGAGCATAGTAATTGTCGTTCTATCGATCATATTTGCATAATATGGTTAATAATATGAGTTAGATTGATAACAGTGAGTGTAATAAGTATAGTAATTGTCGTTCTGTCGATCAGCTATGCATAATATGGCTAATAATATGAGTTAGATTGATAATAATAAGACTAATACGTATAGTAGTTGTCGTTCTATAGATCATATAAGCATAGTATGGCTACTAATATGAGTTAGATTGATAATAGTGAGTGTAATAAGTATAGTAATTGTCGTTCTGTCGATCATATAAGCATAATATGGCTAATAATATGAATTAGATTGATAATAGTCAGTGTAATAAGTATAGTAATTGTCGTTCTGTCGATCATATAAGCATAATATGGCTAATAATACGAGTTAGATTGATAATAATAAGAGTAATGAGTATAGTAATTGTCGTTCTATCGATCATATAAGCATAATATGGCCAATAATATGAGTTAGATTGATAATAGTGAGTGTAATAAGTATAGTAATTGTCGTTCTGTCGATCATATAAGCATAATATGGCTAATAATATGAGTTAGATTGATAATAATAAGAGTAATGAGTATAGTAATTGTCGTTCTATCGATCATATAGGCATAATATGGCTGATAATATGAGTTAGATGGATAATAATAAGAGTAATAAGTATAGTAATTATCGTTCTATCGATCATATCTGCATAATATGGTTAATAATATGAGTTAGATTGATAATAGTGAGTGTAATAAGTATAGTAATTGTCGTTCTGTCGATCATATAAGCATAATATAGCTAATAATATGAGTCAGATTGATAATAATAAGAGTAATAAGTATAGCATTTGTCGTTCTATCGATCATATAAGCATAATATGGCTGATAATATGAGTTAGATTGATAATAATAAGAGTAATGAGTATAGTAATTGTAGTTCAAGCGATCATATAAGCATAATATGGCTAATAATATGAGTTAGATTGATAATAGTGAGTGTAATAAGTATAGTAATTGTCGTTCTGTCGATCATATAAGCATAATATGGCTAATAATACGAGTTAGATTGATAATAATAAGAGTAATGAGTATAGTAATTGTCGTTCTATCGATCATATAAGCATAATATGGCCAATAATATGAGTTACATTGATAATAGTGAGTGTAATAAGTATAGTAATTGTCGTTCTGTCGATCATATAAGCATAATATGGCTAATAATATGAGTTAGATGGATAATAATAAGAGTAATAAGTATAGTAATTGTCGTTCTATCGATCATATCTGCATAATATGGTTAATAATATGAGTTAGATTGATAATAGTGAGTGTAATAAGTATAGTAATTGTCGTTCTGTCGATCATATAAGCATAGTGTGGCTAATAATATGAGTTAGATTGATAATAGTGAGTGTAATAAGTATAGTAATTGTCGTTCTGTCGATCATATAAGCATAGTGTGGCTAATAATATGAGTTCGATTGATAATAACAAGAGTAATAAGTATAGTAATTGTCGTTCTATCCATCATATCTGCATAATATGGCTAATCATATGAGTTAGATTGATAATAATAAGAGTAATAAGCATAGTAATTGTCGTTCTATCGATCATATAAGCATAATATGGCTAATAATATGAGTTAGATTGATAATAATAACAGTAATAAGTATAGTAATTGTCGGCCTATCGATCATATCTGCATAATATGGTTAATAATATGAGTTAGATTGATAATAGTGAGTGTAATAAGTATAGTAATTGTCGTTCTATCGATGATATAAGCATAATATGGCTAATAATATGAGTTAGATTGATAATAATAAGAGTAATGAGTAGAGTAATTGTCGTTCTATCGATCATATAAGCAGAATATGGCTAATGATATGAGTTAGATTGATAATAGTAAGAGTAGTGAGGATAGTAATTGTCGTTCTTTCGATCATATAAGCATAATATGGCTAATAATATGGGTTAGATTGATAATGATAAGAGTAATAAGTATAGTAATTGTCGTCCTATCGACCATATCCACATTATATGGCCAATAATATGAGTTAGATTGATAATAATAAGGGTAATAAGTATAGTAATTGTAGTTCTAGCGATCATGTAAGCATAATATGGCTAATAATATGATTTAGATTGATAATAATAAGAGTAACAAGTATAGTAATTGTCGTTCAATCGATCATATAAGCATAATATGGCTAATAATATGAGTTAGATTGATAATACTAAGAGTAATAAGTATAGTTATTGTCGCTCTATCGACCATATAAGCATAATATGGCTAATAATATGAGTTAGATTGATAATAATAAGAGTAACAAGTATAGCAATTGTCGTTCTATCGATAATATAAGCATAATATGGTTAATAATATGAGTTAGATTGATAATAATAAGAGTAATAAGTATAGTAATTGTCCTTCAATCGATCATATAAGCATAATATGGCTAATAATATGAGTTAGATTGATAATAATAAGAGTAACAGGTATAGTAATTGTCGTTCTATCGATAATATAAGCATAATATGGCTAATAATATGAGTTAGATTGATAATAGTAAGAGTAATAAGTATAGTAATTGTCGTTCTATCGATCATATCTGCATAATATGGTTAATAATATGAGTTAGTTTAATAACAATAAGAGTAATGAGTGTAGTAATTGTCGTCCTATCGATCATATCCACATAATATGGCCAAAAATATGAGTTAGATTGATAATAATAAGAGTAATAAGTATAGTAATTGTCGTTCTATCGATCATATAAGCATAATATGGCTAATAATATGAGTTAGATTGATAATAATGAGAGTAACAAGTATAGTAATTGTCGTTCAATCGATCATATAAGCATAATATGGCTAATAATATGAGTTAGATTGATAATAATAAGAGTAATAAGTATAGTAATTGTCGTTCTATCGATCATGTAAGCATAATATGGCTAATAATATGAGTTGGATTGATAATAATAAGAGTAACAAGTATAGTAATTGTCTTTCTATCGATCATATAAGCATAATATGGCTAATAATATGAGTTAGATTGATAATAGTAAGAGTAATAAGTATAGTAATTGTCGTTCTATCGATCATATCTGCATAATATGGTTAATAATATGAGTTAGTTTGATAACAATAAGAGTAATGAGTATAGTAATTGTCGTCCTATCGATCATATCCACATAATATGGCCAAAAATATGAGTTAGATTGATAATAATAAGAGTAATAAGTATAGTAATTGTCGTTCTATCGATCATATAAGCATAATATGGCTAATAATATGAGTTAGATTGATAATAATGAGAGTAACAAGTATAGTAATTGTCGTTCTATCGATCATATAAGCATAGTATGGCTAATAATATGAGTTGGATTGATAATAATAAGAGTAACAAGTATAGTAATTGTCTTTCTATCGATCATATAAGCATAATATGGCTAATAATATGAGTTAGATTGATAATAATAAGAGTAACAACTATAGTATTTGTCCTTCTTTCGATAATATAAGCATAATATGGCTAATAATATGAGTTAGACTGATAACAATAAGCGTAACAAGTATAGTAATTGTCGTTCTATCGATCATATAAGCATAATATGGCTAATAATATGAGTTAGATTGATAATAGTGAGCGTAATAAGTATAGTAATTGTCGTTCTGTCGATCATATAAGCATAGTATGGCTAATAATATGAGTTCGATTGATAATCGCAAGAGTAGTAGGCACAGTGATTGTCGTTCTACCGATCATATCTGCATAATATGGTTAATAATATGAGTTAGATTGATAATAATAAGAGTAATAAGTATGGTAATTGTCGTTCTATCGATCATATAAGCATAATATGGCTAATAATATGTGTTAGATTGATAATAGTAGGAGTAATAAGAATAGTAATTGTCGTTCAATCGATCATATAAGCATAATGTGGCTAATAATATGAGTTAGATTAATAATAGTAAGAGTAATACGTGTAGTAATTGTCGTCCTATCGATCATATCCACATAATATGGCCAATAATATGAGTTAGATTGATAATAATAAGAGTAATAAGTATAGTAATTGTCGTACTATCGATGATATCCACATAATATGGCCAATAATATGAGTTAGATTGATAATAATAAGAGTAACAAGTATAGTAATTGTCTTTCTATCGATCATATAAGCATAATATGGCTGATAATATGAGTTAGATTGATAATAATAAGAGTAATGAGTATAGTAATTGTAGTTCAAGCGATCATATAAGCATAATATGGCTAATAATATGAGTTAGATTGATAATAATAAGAGTAAAAAGTATAGTAATTATCGTTCCACCGATCATATAAGCATAATATGGCTAATAATATGAGTTAGATTGATAATAATAAGAGTAACAAGAATAGTAATTGTCTTTCTATCGATCATATAAGCATAATATGGCTAATAATATGGGTTAGATTGATAATAATAACCGTAGCAAGTATAGTAATTGTCGTTCAATCGATCATATCTGCATAATATGGTTAATAATATGAGTTAGATTGATAATAGTGAGCGTAATAAGTATAGTAATTGTCGTTCTGTCGATCATATAAGCATAGTATGGCTAATAATATGAGATCGATTGATAATAATAAGAGTAATAAGTATAGTAATTGTCGTTCTATCGATCATATCTGCATAATATGGCTAATCATATGAGTTAGATTGATAATAATAAGAGTAATGAGTATAGTAGTTGTAGTTCTATCGATCATATAAGCGTAATATGGCTAATAATATGAGTTATATTGATAATAATAAGAGTAGTGAGCATAGTAATTGTCGTTCTATCGATCATATAAGCATAATATGGCTAATAATATGAGTTAGATTGATAATAATAAGAGTAACAAGAATAGTAATTGTCTTTCTATCGATCATATAAGCATAATATGGCTAATAATATGGGTTAGATTGACAATAATAAGCGTAGCAAGTATAGTAATTGTCGTTCAATCGATCATATCTGCATAATATGGTTAATAATATGAGTTAGATTGATAATAGTGAGTGTAATAAGTATAGTAATTGTCGTTCTGTCGATCATATAAGCATAGTGTGGCTAATAATATGAGTTCGATTGATAATAACAAGAGTAATAAGTATAGTAATTGTCGTTCTATCGATCATATAAGCATAATATGGCTAATAATATGAGTTAGATTGATAATAATAAGAGTAGTGAGCATAGTAATTGTCGTTCTATCGATCATATTTGCATAATATGGTTAATAATATGAGTTAGATTGATAACAGTGAGTGTAATAAGTATAGTAATTGTCGTTCTGTCGATCATATAAGCATAATATGGCTAATAATATGAATTAGATTGATAATAGTCAGTGTAATAAGTATAGTAATTGTCGTTCTGTCGATCATATAAGCATAATATGGCTAATAATACGAGTTAGATTGATAATAATAAGAGTAATGAGTATAGTAATTGTAGTTCAAGCGATCATATAAGCATAGTATGGCTAATAATATGAGTTAGATTGACAATAGTGAGTGTAATAAGTATAGTAATTGTCGTTCTGTCGATCATATAAGCATAATATGGCTAATAATATGAATTAGATTGATAATAGTCAGTGTAATAAGTATAGTAATTGTCGTTCTGTCGATCATATAAGCATAATATGGCTAATAATACGAGTTAGATTGATAATAATAAGAGTAATGAGTATAGTAATTGTAGTTCAAGCGATCATATAAACATAATATGGCTAATAATATGAGTTAGATTGATAATAATAAGAGTAAAAAGTATAGTAATTATCGTTCTATCCATCATATCTGCATAATATGGCTAATCATATGAGTTAGATTGATAATAATAAGAGTAATAAGCATAGTAATTGTCGTTCTATCGATCATATTTGCATAATATGGTTAATAATATGAGTTAGATTGATAACAGTGAGTGTAATAAGTATAGTAATTGTCGTTCTGTCGATCAGCTATGCATAATATGGCTAATAATATGAGTTAGATTGATAATAATAAGACTAATACGTATAGTAGTTGTCGTTCTATCGATCATATAAGCATAATATGGCTAATAATATGAGTTAGATTGACAATAGTGAGTGTAATAAGTATAGTAATTGTCGTTCTGTCGATCATATAAGCATAATATGGCTAATAATATGAATTAGATTGATAATAGTCAGTGTAATAAGTATAGTAATTGTCGTTCTGTCGATCATATAAGCATAATATGGCTAATAATATGAATTAGATTGATAATAGTCAGTGTAATAAGTATAGTAATTGTCGTTCTGTCGATCATATAAGCATAGTGTGGCTAATAATATGAGTTAGATTGATAATAGTGAGTGTAATAAGTATAGTAATTGTCGTTCTGTCGATCATATAAGCATAGTGTGGCTAATAATATGAGTTCGATTGATAATAACAAGAGTAATAAGTATAGTAATTGTCGTTCTATCCATCATATCTGCATAATATGGCTAATCATATGAGTTAGATTGATAATAATAAGAGTAATAAGCATAGTAATTGTCGTTCTATCGATCATATAAGCATAATATGGCTAATAATATGAGTTAGATTGATAATAATAACAGTAATAAGTATAGTAATTGTCGGCCTATCGATCATATCTGCATAATATGGTTAATAATATGAGTTAGATTGATAATAGTGAGTGTAATAAGTATAGTAATTGTCGTTCTATCGATGATATAAGCATAATATGGCTAATAATATGAGTTAGATTGATAATAATAAGAGTAATGAGTAGAGTAATTGTCGTTCTATCGATCATATAAGCAGAATATGGCTAATGATATGAGTTAGATTGATAATAGTAAGAGTAGTGAGGATAGTAATTGTCGTTCTTTCGATCATATAAGCATAATATGGCTAATAATATGGGTTAGATTGATAATGATAAGAGTAATAAGTATAGTAATTGTCGTCCTATCGACCATATCCACATTATATGGCCAATAATATGAGTTAGATTGATAATAATAAGGGTAATAAGTATAGTAATTGTAGTTCTAGCGATCATGTAAGCATAATATGGCTAATAATATGATTTAGATTGATAATAATAAGAGTAACAAGTATAGTAATTGTCGTTCAATCGATCATATAAGCATAATATGGCTAATAATATGAGTTAGATTGATAATACTAAGAGTAATAAGTATAGTTATTGTCGCTCTATCGACCATATAAGCATAATATGGCTAATAATATGAGTTAGATTGATAATAATAAGAGTAACAAGTATAGCAATTGTCGTTCTATCGATAATATAAGCATAATATGGTTAATAATATGAGTTAGATTGATAATAATAAGAGTAATAAGTATAGTAATTGTCCTTCAATCGATCATATAAGCATAATATGGCTAATAATATGAGTTAGATTGATAATAATAAGAGTAACAGGTATAGTAATTGTCGTTCTATCGATAATATAAGCATAATATGGCTAATAATATGAGTTAGATTGATAATAGTAAGAGTAATAAGTATAGTAATTGTCGTTCTATCGATCATATCTGCATAATATGGTTAATAATATGAGTTAGTTTGATAACAATAAGAGTAATGAGTGTAGTAATTGTCGTCCTATCGATCATATCCACATAATATGGCCAAAAATATGAGTTAGATTGATAATAATAAGAGTAATAAGTATAGTAATTGTCGTTCTATCGATCATATAAGCATAATATGGCTAATAATATGAGTTAGATTGATAATAATGAGAGTAACAAGTATAGTAATTGTCGTTCAATCGATCATATAAGCATAATATGGCTAATAATATGAGTTAGATTGATAATAATAAGAGTAATAAGTATAGTAATTGTCGTTCTATCGATCATATAAGCATAATATGGCTAATAATATGAGTTGGATTGATAATAATAAGAGTAACAAGTATAGTAATTGTCTTTCTATCGATCATATAAGTATAATATGGCTAATAATATGAGTTAGATTGATAATAGTAAGAGTAATAAGTATAGTAATTGTCGTTCTATCGATCATATCTGCATAATATGGTTAATAATATGAGTTAGTTTGATAACAATAAGAGTAATGAGTATAGTAATTGTCGTCCTATCGATCATATCCACATAATATGGCCAAAAATATGAGTTAGATTGATAATAATAAGAGTAATAAGTATAGTAATTGTCGTTCTATCGATCATATAAGCATAATATGGCTAATAATATGAGTTAGATTGATAATAATGAGAGTAACAAGTATAGTAATTGTCGTTCTATCGATCATATAAGCATAGTATGGCTAATAATATGAGTTGGATTGATAATAATAAGAGTAACAAGTATAGTAATTGTCTTTCTATCGATCATATAAGCATAATATGGCTAATAATATGAGTTAGATTGATAATAATAAGAGTAACAACTATAGTATTTGTCCTTCTTTCGATAATATAAGCATAATATGGCTAATAATATGAGTTAGACTGATAACAATAAGCGTAACAAGTATAGTAATTGTCGTTCTATCGATCATATAAGCATAATATGGCTAATAATATGAGTTAGATTGATAATAGTGAGCGTAATAAGTATAGTAATTGTCGTTCTGTCGATCATATAAGCATAGTATGGCTAATAATATGAGTTCGATTGATAATCGCAAGAGTAGTAGGCACAGTGATTGTCGTTCTACCGATCATATCTGCATAATATGGTTAATAATATGAGTTAGATTGATAATAATAAGAGTAATAAGTATGGTAATTGTCGTTCTATCGATCATATAAGCATAATATGGCTAATAATATGTGTTAGATTGATAATAGTAGGAGTAATAAGAATAGTAATTGTCGTTCAATCGATCATATAAGCATAATGTGGCTAATAATATGAGTTAGATTAATAATAGTAAGAGTAATACGTGTAGTAATTGTCGTCCTATCGATCATATCCACATAATATGGCCAATAATATGAGTTAGATTGATAATAATAAGAGTAATAAGTATAGTAATTGTCGTACTATCGATGATATCCACATAATATGGCCAATAATATGAGTTAGATTGATAATAATAAGAGTAACAAGTATAGTAATTGTCTTTCTATCGATCATATAAGCATAATATGGCTGATAATATGAGTTAGATTGATAATAATAAGAGTAATGAGTATAGTAATTGTAGTTCAAGCGATCATATAAGCATAATATGGCTAATAATATGAGTTAGATTGATAATAATAAGAGTAAAAAGTATAGTAATTATCGTTCCACCGATCATATAAGCATAATATGGCTAATAATATGAGTTAGATTGATAATAATAAGAGTAACAAGAATAGTAATTGTCTTTCTATCGATCATATAAGCATAATATGGCTAATAATATGGGTTAGATTGATAATAATAACCGTAGCAAGTATAGTAATTGTCGTTCAATCGATCATATCTGCATAATATGGTTAATAATATGAGTTAGATTGATAATAGTGAGCGTAATAAGTATAGTAATTGTCGTTCTGTCGATCATATAAGCATAGTATGGCTAATAATATGAGATCGATTGATAATAATAAGAGTAATAAGTATAGTAATTGTCGTTCTATCGATCATATCTGCATAATATGGCTAATCATATGAGTTAGATTGATAATAATAAGAGTAATGAGTATAGTAGTTGTAGTTCTATCGATCATATAAGCGTAATATGGCTAATAATATGAGTTATATTGATAATAATAAGAGTAGTGAGCATAGTAATTGTCGTTCTATCGATCATATAAGCATAATATGGCTAATAATATGAGTTAGATTGATAATAATAAGAGTAACAAGAATAGTAATTGTCTTTCTATCGATCATATAAGCATAATATGGCTAATAATATGGGTTAGATTGACAATAATAAGCGTAGCAAGTATAGTAATTGTCGTTCAATCGATCATATCTGCATAATATGGTTAATAATATGAGTTAGATTGATAATAGTGAGTGTAATAAGTATAGTAATTGTCGTTCTGTCGATCATATAAGCATAGTGTGGCTAATAATATGAGTTCGATTGATAATAACAAGAGTAATAAGTATAGTAATTGTCGTTCTATCGATCATATAAGCATAATATGGCTAATAATATGAGTTAGATTGATAATAATAAGAGTAGTGAGCATAGTAATTGTCGTTCTATCGATCATATTTGCATAATATGGTTAATAATATGAGTTAGATTGATAACAGTGAGTGTAATAAGTATAGTAATTGTCGTTCTGTCGATCAGCTATGCATAATATGGCTAATAATATGAGTTAGATTGATAATAATAAGACTAATACGTATAGTAGTTGTCGTTCTATCGATCATATAAGCATAGTATGGCTAATAATATGAGTTAGATTGACAATAGTGAGTGTAATAAGTATAGTAATTGTCGTTCTGTCGATCATATAAGCATAATATGGCTAATAATATGAATTAGATTGATAATAGTCAGTGTAATAAGTATAGTAATTGTCGTTCTGTCGATCATATAAGCATAATATGGCTAATAATACGAGTTAGATTGATAATAATAAGAGTAATGAGTATAGTAATTGTAGTTCAAGCGATCATATAAACATAATATGGCTAATAATATGAGTTAGATTGATAATAATAAGAGTAAAAAGTATAGTAATTATCGTTCCACCGATCATATAAGCATAATATGGCTAATAATATGAGTTAGATTGATAATAGTGAGCGTAATAAGTATAGTAATTGTCGTTCTGTCGATCATATAAGCATAATATGGCTAATAATATGAGTTAGATTGATAATAATAAGAGTAATGAGTATAGTAATTGTCTTTCTATCGATCATATAAGCATAATATGGCTAATAATATGGGTTAGATTGACAATAATAAGCGTAGCAAGTATAGTAATTGTCGTTCAATCGATCATATCTGCATAATATGGCTAATAATATGAGTTATATTGATAATAATAAGAGTAGTGAGCATAGTAATTGTCTTTCTATCGATCATATAAGCATAGTATGGCTAATAATATGAGTTAGATTGACAATAGTGAGTGTAATAAGTATAGTAATTGTCGTTCTGTCGATCATATAAGCATAATATGGCTAATAATATGAATTAGATTGATAATAGTCAGTGTAATAAGTATAGTAATTGTCGTTCTGTCGATCATATAAGCATAATATGGCTAATAATACGAGTTAGATTGATAATAATAAGAGTAATGAGTATAGTAATTGTAGTTCAAGCGATCATATAAACATAATATGGCTAATAATATGAGTTAGATTGATAATAATAAGAGTAAAAAGTATAGTAATTATCGTTCCACCGATCATATAAGCATAATATGGCTAATAATATGAGTTAGATTGATAATAGTGAGCGTAATAAGTATAGTAATTGTCGTTCTGTCGATCATATAAGCATAATATGGCTAATAATATGAGTTAGATTGATAATAATAAGAGTAATGAGTATAGTAATTGTCGTTCTATCGATCATATAAGCATAATATGGCCAATAATATGAGTTACATTGATAATAGTGAGTGTAATAAGTATAGTAATTGTCGTTCTGTCGATCATATAAGCATAATATGGCTAATAATATGAGTTAGATTGATAATAATAAGAGTAATTAGTATAGTAATTGTCGTTCTATCGATCATATAAGCATAATATGGCTGATAATATGAGTTAGATGGATAATAATAAGAGTAATAAGTATAGTAATTGTCGTTCTATCGATCATATCTGCATAATATGGTTAATAATATGAGTTAGATTGATAATAGTGAGTGTAATAAGTATAGTAATTGTCGTTCTGTCGATCATATAAGCATAGTGTGGCTAATAATATGAGTTCGATTGATAATAACAAGAGTAATAAGTATAGTAATTGTCGTTCTATCGATCATATAAGCATAATATGGCTAATCATATGAGTTAGATTGATAATAATAAGAGTAGTGAGCATAGTAATTGTCGTTCTATCGATCATATTTGCATAATATGGTTAATAATATGAGTTAGATTGATAATAGTGAGCGTAATAAGTATAGTAATTGTCGTTCTGTCGATCATATAAGCATAGTATGGCTAATAATATGAGATCGATTGATAATAATAAGAGTAATAAGTATAGTAATTGTCGTTCTATCGATCATATCTGCATAATATGGCTAATCATATGAGTTAGATTGATAATAATAAGAGTAATGAGTATAGTAGTTGTAGTTCTATCGATAATATAAGCATAATATGGCTAATAATATGAGTTAGATTGATAATAGTAAGAGTAATAAGTATAGTAATTGTCGTTCTATCGATCATATCTGCATAATATGGTTAATAATATGAGTTAGTTTGATAACAATAAGAGTAATGAGTGTAGTAATTGTCGTCCTATCGATCATATCCACATAATATGGCCAAAAATATGAGTTAGATTGATAATAATAAGAGTAATAAGTATAGTAATTGTCGTTCTATCGATCATGTAAGCATAATATGGCTAATAATATGAGTTAGATTGATAATAATGAGAGTAACAAGTATAGTAATTGTCGTTCAATCGACCATATAAGCATAATATGGCTAATAATATGAGTTAGATTGATAATAATAAGAGTAACAAGTATAGTAATTGTCGTTCTATCGATAATATAAGCATAATATGGCTAATAATATGAGTTAGATTGATAATAGTAAGAGTAATAAGTATAGTAATTGTCGTTCTATCGATCATATCTGCATAATATGGTTAATAATATGAGTTAGTTTGATAACAATAAGAGTAATGAGTATAGTAATTGTCGTCCTATCGATCATATCCACATAATATGGCCAAAAATATGAGTTAGATTGATAATAATAAGAGTAACAAGTATAGTAATTGTCGTTCTATCGATAATATAAGCATAATATGGCTAATAATATGAGTTAGATTGATAATAGTAAGAGTAATAAGTATAGTAATTGTCGTTCTATCGATCATATCTGCATAATATGGTTAATAATATGAGTTAGTTTGATAACAATAAGAGTAATGAGTGTAGTAATTGTCGTCCTATCGATCATATCCACATAATATGGCCAAAAATATGAGTTAGATTGATAATAATAAGAGTAATAAGTATAGTAATTGTCGTTCTATCGATCATGTAAGCATAATATGGCTAATAATATGAGTTAGATTGATAATAATGAGAGTAACAAGTATAGTAATTGTCGTTCAATCGACCATATAAGCATAATATGGCTAATAATATGAGTTAGATTGATAATAATAAGAGTAACAAGTATAGTAATTGTCGTTCTATCGATAATATAAGCATAATATGGCTAATAATATGAGTTAGATTGATAATAGTAAGAGTAATAAGTATAGTAATTGTCGTTCTATCGATCATATCTGCATAATATGGTTAATAATATGAGTTAGTTTGATAACAATAAGAGTAATGAGTGTAGTAATTGTCGTCCTATCGATCATATCCACATAATATGGCCAAAAATATGAGTTAGATTGATAATAATAAGAGTAATAAGTATAGTAATTGTCGTTCTATCGATCATGTAAGCATAATATGGCTAATAATATGAGTTAGATTGATAATAATGAGAGTAACAAGTATAGTAATTGTCGTTCAATCGACCATATAAGCATAATATGGCTAATAATATGAGTTAGATTGATAATAATAAGAGTAACAAGTATAGTAATTGTCGTTCTATCGATAATATAAGCATAATATGGCTAATAATATGAGTTAGATTGATAATAGTAAGAGTAATAAGTATAGTAATTGTCGTTCTATCGATCATATCTGCATAATATGGTTAATAATATGAGTTAGTTTGATAACAATAAGAGTAATGAGTATAGTAATTGTCGTCCTATCGATCATATCCACATAATATGGCCAAAAATATGAGTTAGATTGATAATAATAAGAGTAACAAGTATAGTAATTGTCGTTCTATCGATAATATAAGCATAATATGGCTAATAATATGAGTTAGATTGATAATAGTAAGAGTAATAAGTATAGTAATTGTCGTTCTATCGATCATATCTGCATAATATGGTTAATAATATGAGTTAGTTTGATAACAATAAGAGTAATGAGTATAGTAATTGTCGTCCTATCGATCATATCCACATAATATGGCCAAAAATATGAGTTAGATTGATAATAATAAGAGTAATAAGTATAGTAATTGTCGTTCTATCGATCATATAAGTATAATATGGCTAATAATATGAGTTAGATTGATAATAATGAGAGTAACAAGTATAGTAATTGTCGTTCTATCGATCATATAAGCATAGTATGGCTAATAATATGAGTTGGATTGATAATAATAAGAGTAACAAGTATAGTAATTGTCTTTCTATCGATCATATAAGCATAATATGGCTAATAATATGAGTTAGATTGATAATAATAAGAGTAACAACTATAGTATTTGTCCTTCTTTCGATAATATAAGCATAATATGGCTAATAATATGAGTTAGACTGATAACAATAAGCGTAACAAGTATAGTAATTGTCGTTCTATCGATCATATAAGCATAATATGGCTAATAATATGAGTTAGATTGATAATAGTGAGCGTAATAAGTATAGTAATTGTCGTTCTGTCGATCATATAAGCATAGTATGGCTAATAATATGAGTTCGATTGATAATCGCAAGAGTAGTAGGCACAGTGATTGTCGTTCTACCGATCATATCTGCATAATATGGTTAATAATATGAGTTAGATTGATAATAATAAGAGTAATAAGTATGGTAATTGTCGTTCTATCGATCATATAAGCATAATATGGCTAATAATATGTGTTAGATTGATAATAGTAGGAGTAATAAGAATAGTAATTGTCGTTCAATCGATCATATAAGCATAATGTGGCTAATAATATGAGTTAGATTAATAATAGTAAGAGTAATACGTGTAGTAATTGTCGTCCTATCGATCATATCCACATAATATGGCCAATAATATGAGTTAGATTGATAATAATAAGAGTAATAAGTATAGTAATTGTCGTACTATCGATGATATCCACATAATATGGCCAATAATATGAGTTAGATTGATAATAATAAGAGTAACAAGTATAGTAATTGTCTTTCTATCGATCATATAAGCATAATATGGCTGATAATATGAGTTAGATTGATAATAATAAGAGTAATGAGTATAGTAATTGTAGTTCAAGCGATCATATAAGCATAATATGGCTAATAATATGAGTTAGATTGATAATAATAAGAGTAAAAAGTATAGTAATTATCGTTCCACCGATCATATAAGCATAATATGGCTAATAATATGAGTTAGATTGATAATAATAAGAGTAACAAGAATAGTAATTGTCTTTCTATCGATCATATAAGCATAATATGGCTAATAATATGGGTTAGATTGATAATAATAACCGTAGCAAGTATAGTAATTGTCGTTCAATCGATCATATCTGCATAATATGGTTAATAATATGAGTTAGATTGATAATAGTGAGCGTAATAAGTATAGTAATTGTCGTTCTGTCGATCATATAAGCATAGTATGGCTAATAATATGAGATCGATTGATAATAATAAGAGTAATAAGTATAGTAATTGTCGTTCTATCGATCATATCTGCATAATATGGCTAATCATATGAGTTAGATTGATAATAATAAGAGTAATGAGTATAGTAGTTGTAGTTCTATCGATCATATAAGCGTAATATGGCTAATAATATGAGTTATATTGATAATAATAAGAGTAGTGAGCATAGTAATTGTCGTTCTATCGATCATATAAGCATAATATGGCTAATAATATGAGTTAGATTGATAATAATAAGAGTAACAAGAATAGTAATTGTCTTTCTATCGATCATACAAGCATAATATGGCTAATAATATGGGTTAGATTGACAATAATAAGCGTAGCAAGTATAGTAATTGTCGTTCAATCGATCATATCTGCATAATATGGTTAATAATATGAGTTAGATTGATAATAGTGAGTGTAATAAGTATAGTAATTGTCGTTCTGTCGATCATATAAGCATAGTGTGGCTAATAATATGAGTTCGATTGATAATAACAAGAGTAATAAGTATAGTAATTGTCGTTCTATCGATCATATAAGCATAATATGGCTAATAATATGAGTTAGATTGATAATAATAAGAGTAGTGAGCATAGTAATTGTCGTTCTATCGATCATATTTGCATAATATGGTTAATAATATGAGTTAGATTGATAACAGTGAGTGTAATAAGTATAGTAATTGTCGTTCTGTCGATCAGCTATGCATAATATGGCTAATAATATGAGTTAGATTGATAATAATAAGACTAATACGTATAGTAGTTGTCGTTCTATCGATCATATAAGCATAGTATGGCTAATAATATGAGTTAGATTGACAATAGTGAGTGTAATAAGTATAGTAATTGTCGTTCTGTCGATCATATAAGCATAATATGGCTAATAATATGAATTAGATTGATAATAGTCAGTGTAATAAGTATAGTAATTGTCGTTCTGTCGATCATATAAGCATAATATGGCTAATAATACGAGTTAGATTGATAATAATAAGAGTAATGAGTATAGTAATTGTAGTTCAAGCGATCATATAAACATAATATGGCTAATAATATGAGTTAGATTGATAATAATAAGAGTAAAAAGTATAGTAATTATCGTTCCACCGATCATATAAGCATAATATGGCTAATAATATGAGTTAGATTGATAATAGTGAGCGTAATAAGTATAGTAATTGTCGTTCTGTCGATCATATAAGCATAATATGGCTAATAATATGAGTTAGATTGATAATAATAAGAGTAATGAGTATAGTAATTGTCTTTCTATCGATCATATAAGCATAATATGGCTAATAATATGGGTTAGATTGACAATAATAAGCGTAGCAAGTATAGTAATTGTCGTTCAATCGATCATATCTGCATAATATGGCTAATAATATGAGTTATATTGATAATAATAAGAGTAGTGAGCATAGTAATTGTCTTTCTATCGATCATATAAGCATAGTATGGCTAATAATATGAGTTAGATTGACAATAGTGAGTGTAATAAGTATAGTAATTGTCGTTCTGTCGATCATATAAGCATAATATGGCTAATAATATGAATTAGATTGATAATAGTCAGTGTAATAAGTATAGTAATTGTCGTTCTGTCGATCATATAAGCATAATATGGCTAATAATACGAGTTAGATTGATAATAATAAGAGTAATGAGTACAGTAATTGTAGTTCAAGCGATCATATAAACATAATATGGCTAATAATATGAGTTAGATTGATAATAATAAGAGTAAAAAGTATAGTAATTATCGTTCCACCGATCATATAAGCATAATATGGCTAATAATATGAGTTAGATTGATAATAGTGAGCGTAATAAGTATAGTAATTGTCGTTCTGTCGATCATATAAGCATAATATGGCTAATAATATGAGTTAGATTGATAATAATAAGAGTAATGAGTATAGTAATTGTCGTTCTATCGATCATATAAGCATAATATGGCCAATAATATGAGTTACATTGATAATAGTGAGTGTAATAAGTATAGTAATTGTCGTTCTGTCGATCATATAAGCATAATATGGCTAATAATATGAGTTAGATTGATAATAATAAGAGTAATTAGTATAGTAATTGTCGTTCTATCGATCATATAAGCATAATATGGCTGATAATATGAGTTAGATGGATAATAATAAGAGTAATAAGTATAGTAATTGTCGTTCTATCGATCATATCTGCATAATATGGTTAATAATATGAGTTAGATTGATAATAGTGAGTGTAATAAGTATAGTAATTGTCGTTCTGTCGATCATATAAGCATAGTGTGGCTAATAATATGAGTTAGATTGATAATAGTGAGTGTAATAAGTATAGTAATTGTCGTTCTGTCGATCATATAAGCATAGTGTGGCTAATAATATGAGTTCGATTGATAATAACAAGAGTAATAAGTATAGTAATTGTCGTTCTATCGATCATATAAGCATAATATGGCTAATCATATGAGTTAGATTGATAATAATAAGAGTAGTGAGCATAGTAATTGTCGTTCTATCGATCATATTTGCATAATATGGTTAATAATATGAGTTAGATTGATAATAGTGAGCGTAATAAGTATAGTAATTGTCGTTCTGTCGATCATATAAGCATAGTATGGCTAATAATATGAGATCGATTGATAATAATAAGAGTAATAAGTATAGTAATTGTCGTTCTATCGATCATATCTGCATAATATGGCTAATCATATGAGTTAGATTGATAATAATAAGAGTAATGAGTATAGTAGTTGTAGTTCTATCGATAATATAAGCATAATATGGCTAATAATATGAGTTAGATTGATAATAGTAAGAGTAATAAGTATAGTAATTGTCGTTCTATCGATCATATCTGCATAATATGGTTAATAATATGAGTTAGTTTGATAACAATAAGAGTAATGAGTGTAGTAATTGTCGTCCTATCGATCATATCCACATAATATGGCCAAAAATATGAGTTAGATTGATAATAATAAGAGTAATAAGTATAGTAATTGTCGTTCTATCGATCATGTAAGCATAATATGGCTAATAATATGAGTTAGATTGATAATAATGAGAGTAACAAGTATAGTAATTGTCGTTCAATCGACCATATAAGCATAATATGGCTAATAATATGAGTTAGATTGATAATAATAAGAGTAACAAGTATAGTAATTGTCGTTCTATCGATAATATAAGCATAATATGGCTAATAATATGAGTTAGATTGATAATAGTAAGAGTAATAAGTATAGTAATTGTCGTTCTATCGATCATATCTGCATAATATGGTTAATAATATGAGTTAGTTTGATAACAATAAGAGTAATGAGTATAGTAATTGTCGTCCTATCGATCATATCCACATAATATGGCCAAAAATATGAGTTAGATTGATAATAATAAGAGTAATAAGTATAGTAATTGTCGTTCTATCGATCATATAAGCATAATATGGCTAATAATATGAGTTAGACTGATAACAATAAGCGTAACAAGTATAGTAATTGTCGTTCTATCGATCATATAAGCATAATATGGCTAATAATATGAGTTAGATTGATAATAGTGAGCGTAATAAGTATAGTAATTGTCGTTCTGTCGATCATATAAGCATAGTATGGCTAATAATATGAGTTCGATTGATAATCGCAAGAGTAGTAGGCACAGTGATTGTCGTTCTACCGATCATATCTGCATAATATGGTTAATAATATGAGTTAGATTGATAATAATAAGAGTAATAAGTATGGTAATTGTCGTTCTATCGATCATATAAGCATAATATGGCTAATAATATGTGTTAGATTGATAATAGTAGGAGTAATAAGAATAGTAATTGTCGTTCAATCGATCATATAAGCATAATGTGGCTAATAATATGAGTTAGATTAATAATAGTAAGAGTAATACGTGTAGTAATTGTCGTCCTATCGATCATATCCACATAATATGGCCAATAATATGAGTTAGATTGATAATAATAAGAGTAATAAGTATAGTAATTGTCGTACTATCGATGATATCCACATAATATGGCCAATAATATGAGTTAGATTGATAATAATAAGAGTAACAAGTATAGTAATTGTCTTTCTATCGATCATATAAGCATAATATGGCTGATAATATGAGTTAGATTGATAATAATAAGAGTAATGAGTATAGTAATTGTAGTTCAAGCGATCATATAAGCATAATATGGCTAATAATATGAGTTAGATTGATAATAATAAGAGTAAAAAGTATAGTAATTATCGTTCCACCGATCATATAAGCATAATATGGCTAATAATATGAGTTAGATTGATAATAATAAGAGTAACAAGAATAGTAATTGTCTTTCTATCGATCATATAAGCATAATATGGCTAATAATATGGGTTAGATTGATAATAATAACCGTAGCAAGTATAGTAATTGTCGTTCAATCGATCATATCTGCATAATATGGTTAATAATATGAGTTAGATTGATAATAGTGAGCGTAATAAGTATAGTAATTGTTGTTCTGTCGATCATATAAGCATAGTATGGCTAATAATATGAGATCGATTGATAATAATAAGAGTAATAAGTATAGTAATTGTCGTTCTATCGATCATATCTGCATAATATGGCTAATCATATGAGTTAGATTGATAATAATAAGAGTAATGAGTATAGTAGTTGTAGTTCTATCGATCATATAAGCGTAATATGGCTAATAATATGAGTTATATTGATAATAATAAGAGTAGTGAGCATAGTAATTGTCGTTCTATCGATCATATAAGCATAATATGGCTAATAATATGAGTTAGATTGATAATAATAAGAGTAACAAGAATAGTAATTGTCTTTCTATCGATCATATAAGCATAATATGGCTAATAATATGGGTTAGATTGACAATAATAAGCGTAGCAAGTATAGTAATTGTCGTTCAATCGATCATATCTGCATAATATGGTTAATAATATGAGTTAGATTGATAATAGTGAGTGTAATAAGTATAGTAATTGTCGTTCTGTCGATCATATAAGCATAGTGTGGCTAATAATATGAGTTCGATTGATAATAACAAGAGTAATAAGTATAGTAATTGTCGTTCTATCGATCATATAAGCATAATATGGCTAATAATATGAGTTAGATTGATAATAATAAGAGTAGTGAGCATAGTAATTGTCGTTCTATCGATCATATTTGCATAATATGGTTAATAATATGAGTTAGATTGATAACAGTGAGTGTAATAAGTATAGTAATTGTCGTTCTGTCGATCAGCTATGCATAATATGGCTAATAATATGAGTTAGATTGATAATAATAAGACTAATACGTATAGTAGTTGTCGTTCTATCGATCATATAAGCATAGTATGGCTAATAATATGAGTTAGATTGACAATAGTGAGTGTAATAAGTATAGTAATTGTCGTTCTGTCGATCATATAAGCATAATATGGCTAATAATATGAATTAGATTGATAATAGTCAGTGTAATAAGTATAGTAATTGTCGTTCTGTCGATCATATAAGCATAATATGGCTAATAATACGAGTTAGATTGATAATAATAAGAGTAATGAGTATAGTAATTGTAGTTCAAGCGATCATATAAACATAATATGGCTAATAATATGAGTTAGATTGATAATAATAAGAGTAAAAAGTATAGTAATTATCGTTCCACCGATCATATAAGCATAATATGGCTAATAATATGAGTTAGATTGATAATAGTGAGCGTAATAAGTATAGTAATTGTCGTTCTGTCGATCATATAAGCATAATATGGCTAATAATATGAGTTAGATTGATAATAATAAGAGTAATGAGTATAGTAATTGTCTTTCTATCGATCATATAAGCATAATATGGCTAATAATATGGGTTAGATTGACAATAATAAGCGTAGCAAGTATAGTAATTGTCGTTCAATCGATCATATCTGCATAATATGGCTAATAATATGAGTTATATTGATAATAATAAGAGTAGTGAGCATAGTAATTGTCTTTCTATCGATCATATAAGCATAGTATGGCTAATAATATGAGTTAGATTGACAATAGTGAGTGTAATAAGTATAGTAATTGTCGTTCTGTCGATCATATAAGCATAATATGGCTAATAATATGAATTAGATTGATAATAGTCAGTGTAATAAGTATAGTAATTGTCGTTCTGTCGATCATATAAGCATAATATGGCTAATAATACGAGTTAGATTGATAATAATAAGAGTAATGAGTATAGTAATTGTAGTTCAAGCGATCATATAAACATAATATGGCTAATAATATGAGTTAGATTGATAATAATAAGAGTAAAAAGTATAGTAATTATCGTTCCACCGATCATATAAGCATAATATGGCTAATAATATGAGTTAGATTGATAATAGTGAGCGTAATAAGTATAGTAATTGTCGTTCTGTCGATCATATAAGCATAATATGGCTAATAATATGAGTTAGATTGATAATAATAAGAGTAATGAGTATAGTAATTGTCGTTCTATCGATCATATAAGCATAATATGGCCAATAATATGAGTTACATTGATAATAGTGAGTGTAATAAGTATAGTAATTGTCGTTCTGTCGATCATATAAGCATAATATGGCTAATAATATGAGTTAGATTGATAATAATAAGAGTAATTAGTATAGTAATTGTCGTTCTATCGATCATATAAGCATAATATGGCTGATAATATGAGTTAGATGGATAATAATAAGAGTAATAAGTATAGTAATTGTCGTTCTATCGATCATATCTGCATAATATGGTTAATAATATGAGTTAGATTGATAACAGTGAGTGTAATAAGTATAGTAATTGTCGTTCTGTCGATCATATAAGCATAGTGTGGCTAATAATATGAGTTAGATTGATAATAGTGAGTGTAATAAGTATAGTAATTGTCGTTCTGTCGATCATATAAGCATAGTGTGGCTAATAATATGAGTTCGATTGATAATAACAAGAGTAATAAGTATAGTAATTGTCGTTCTATCGATCATATAAGCATAATATGGCTAATAATATGAGTTAGATTGATAATAATAAGAGTAGTGAGCATAGCAATTGTCGTTCTATCGATCATATTTGCATAATATGGTTAATAATATGAGTTAGATTGATAACAGTGAGTGTAATAAGTATAGTAATTGTCGTTCTGTCGATCAGCTATGCATAATATGGCTAATAATATGAGTTAGATTGATAATAGTGAGTGTAATAAGTATAGTAATTGTCGTTCTATCGATCATATAAGCAGAATATGGCTAATGATATGAGTTAGATTGATAATAGTAAGAGTAGTGAGGATAGTAATTGTCGTTCTTTCGATCATATAAGCATAATATGGCTAATAATATAGGTTAGATTGATAATGATAAGAGTAATAAGTATAGTAATTGTCGTCCTATCGACCATATCCACATTATATGGCCAATAATATGAGTTAGATTGATAATAATAAGGGTAATAAGTATAGTAATTGTAGTACTAGCGATCATGTAAGCATAATATGGCTAATAATATGAGTTAGATTGATAATAATAAGAGTAATGAGTATAGTAATTGTCGTTCTATCGATCATATAAGCATAGTATGGCTAATAATATGAGATCGATTGATAATAATAAGAGTAATAAGTATAGTAGTTGTAGTTCTATCGATCATATAAGCGTAATATGGCTAATAATATGAGTTATATTGATAATAATAAGAGTAGTGAGCATAGTAATTGTCGTTCTATCGATCATATCTGCATAATATGGTTAATAATATGAGTTAGATTGATAACAGTGAGTGTAATAAGTATAGTAATTGTCGTTCTGTCGATCATATAAGCATAGTGTGGCTAACAATATGAGTTCGATTGATAATAACAAGAGTAATAAGTATAGTAATTGTCGTTCTATCGATCATATAAGCATAATATGGCTAATAATACGAGTTAGATTGATAATAATAAGAGTAATGAGTATAGTAATTGTCGTTCTATCGATCATATAAGCATAATATGGCCAATAATATGAGTTAGATTGATAATAGTGAGTGTAATAAGTATAGTAATTGTCGTTCTGTCGATCATATAAGCATAATATGGCTAATAATATGAGTTAGATTGATAATAATAAGAGTAATGAGTATAGTAATTGTCGTTCTATCGATCATATAGGCATAATATGGCTGATAATATGAGTTAGATGGATAATAATAAGAGTAATAAGTATAGTAATTATCGTTCTATCGATCATATCTGCATAATATGGTTAATAATATGAGTTAGATTGATAGTAGTGAGTGTAATAAGTATAGTAATTGTCGTTCTGTCGATCATATAAGCATAATATAGCTAATAATATGAGTTAGATTGATAATAATAAGAGTAATAAGTATAGTATTTGTCGTTCTATCGATCATATAAGCATAATATGGCTGATAATATGAGTTAGATTGATAATAATAAGAGTAATGAGTATAGTAATTGTAGTTCAAGCGGTCATATAAGCATAATATGGCTAATAATATGAGTTAGATTGATAATAGTGAGTGTAATAAGTATAGTAATTGTCGTTCTGTCGATCATATAAGCATAATATGGCTAATAATATGAGTTAGATTGATAATAGTGAGTGTAATAAGTATAGTAATTGTCGTTCTATCGATCATATAAGCAGAATATGGCTAATGATATGAGTTAGATTGATAATAGTAAGAGTAGTGAGGATAGTAATTGTCGTTCTTTCGATCATATAAGCATAATATGGCTAATAATATGAATTAGATTGATAATAGTCAGTGTAATAAGTATAGTAATTGTCGGTCTGTCGATCATATAAGCATAATATGGCTAATAATACGAGTTAGATTGATAATAATAAGAGTAATGAGTATAGTAATTGTAGTTCAAGCGATCATATAAGCATAATATGGCTAATAATATGAGTTAGATTGATAATAATAAGAGTAAAAAGTATAGTAATTATCGTTCCACCGATCATATAAGCATAATATGGCTAATAATATGAGTTAGATTGATAATAGTGAGCGTAATAAGTATAGTAATTGTCGTTCTGTCGATCATATAAGCATAATATGGCTAATAATATGAGTTAGATTGATAATAATAAGAGTAATGAGTATAGTAATTGTCGTTCTATCGATCATATAAGCATAATATGGCCAATAATATGAGTTACATTGATAATAGTGAGTGTAATAAGTATAGTAATTGTCGTTCTGTCGATCATATAAGCATAATATGGCTAATAATATGAGTTAGATTGATAATAATAAGAGTAATTAGTATAGTAATTGTCGTTCTATCGATCATATAAGCATAATATGGCTGATAATATGAGTTAGATGGATAATAATAAGAGTAATAAGTATAGTAATTGTCGTTCTATCGATCATATCTGCATAATATGGTTAATAATATGAGTTAGATTGATAATAGTGAGTGTAATAAGTATAGTAATTGTCGTTCTGTCGATCATATAAGCATAGTGTGGCTAATAATATGAGTTAGATTGATAATAGTGAGTGTAATAAGTATAGTAATTGTCGTTCTGTCGATCATATAAGCATAGTGTGGCTAATAATATGAGTTCGATTGATAATAACAAGAGTAATAAGTATAGTAATTGTCGTTCTATCGATCATATAAGCATAATATGGCTAATCATATGAGTTAGATTGATAATAATAAGAGTAGTGAGCATAGTAATTGTCGTTCTATCGATCATATTTGCATAATATGGTTAATAATATGAGTTAGATTGATAATAGTGAGCGTAATAAGTATAGTAATTGTCGTTCTGTCGATCATATAAGCATAGTATGGCTAATAATATGAGATCGATTGATAATAATAAGAGTAATAAGTATAGTAATTGTCGTTCTATCGATCATATCTGCATAATATGGCTAATCATATGAGTTAGATTGATAATAATAAGAGTAATGAGTATAGTAGTTGTAGTTCTATCGATAATATAAGCATAATATGGCTAATAATATGAGTTAGATTGATAATAGTAAGAGTAATAAGTATAGTAATTGTCGTTCTATCGATCATATCTGCATAATATGGTTAATAATATGAGTTAGTTTGATAACAATAAGAGTAATGAGTGTAGTAATTGTCGTCCTATCGATCATATCCACATAATATGGCCAAAAATATGAGTTAGATTGATAATAATAAGAGTAATAAGTATAGTAATTGTCGTTCTATCGATCATGTAAGCATAATATGGCTAATAATATGAGTTAGATTGATAATAATGAGAGTAACAAGTATAGTAATTGTCGTTCAATCGACCATATAAGCATAATATGGCTAATA
>NW_027473937.1:47581-117579 GCF_050947335.1 Megachile rotundata
TAAGTTAGATGATCATAACAAGAGTAATAAGTATAGTAACTGTCGTTCTATCGATCATAGATGCATAATATGGCTAATAATATGAGTTAGATCGATAGTAATAAGGGTAATAGGTATAGTGATTGTCGTTCTATCGACCATAGAAGCATAGTATGGTTAATAATATGAGTTGGATTGATAATAATAAAAGTAGTAAGTATAGTAATTGTCGTTCTATCGATCATATCTGCATAATATGGTTAATAATATGAGTTGGATTGATAATAATAAGAGTAATAAGTCTAGTAATTGTCGTTCTATCGACCATGGACGCATAATATAGCTAATAATATAACGTAGGTTGATAATAATAATAGTAATAAGTATAGTAATTGTCGTTCTACCGATCATATAAGCATAATATGGCCAATAAAATAAGTTAGATTGATAATAATAAGAGTAATAAGTATAGTCATTGTCGTTCTATCGATCATAGAAGCATAATATGGCTAATAATATGAGTTGGATTGATAATAATAAGAGTAATTAGTATAGTAATTGTCGTTCTACGATTATATAAGCATAATATGCCCAATAATGTAAGTTAGATTGATAATAATAAGAGTAATAAGTATAGTCATTGTCGATCTATCGATCATAGAGGCATAATATGGCTAATAATATGAGTTAGATTGATAATAAGAAGGAGTAATATGTATAGTAATTGTCGTTCTATCGATCATATCTGCATAATATGGTTAACAATATGAGTTGGATTGATAATACTAAGAGTAATTAGTATAGTAATTGTCGTTCTACCGATCATATAAGCATAATATGGCCAATAATATAAGTTAGATTGATAATAATAAGAGTAATATGTATAGTAATTGTCGTTCTACCGATCATATAAGCATAATATGGCCAATAATATATGTTAGATTGATAATAATAAGAGTAATATGTATAGTAATTGTCGTTCTATCGATCAAATTTGCATAATATGGTTAATAATATGAGTTGGATTGATAATAATAAGAGTAATTAGTATAGTAATTGTCGTTCTACCGATCATATAAGCATAATATGGCCAACAATCTAAGTTAGATTGATAATAATAGGAGTAATAAGTATAAGAATTATCGTTCTATCGATCATAGGAGCATAATACGATTAATAATATAAATTAGATTGATAACAGTAAAAGTAGTATGTATAGTAATTATTGTTCTATCGATCGCAGAAGCATAATATGGTTAATAGTACAAGTTAGACTGATAATAATAAGGCTACTATGTATAATAATTATCGTCCTATAGATCATAGAAGCATAATATGGCGAATAATGTAAGTTAGGTTGATTACAATAAGTGCAATAAGTATAATAATTATCGTTCTATCGATCATAGAAGCATTTTATGGCTAATAATATAACTTAGATTGATCACAATAAGAGAAATAAGTACAGTAATTATCGGTCTATCGATCATAGAAGCATAATGTGGTTAATAATGTGAGTTATATTGATAATAGTAAGAGTAATAAGTCTAATAATTATCGTTCTATCGATCATAGGAGCATAATATGTCTAATAATAAAATTTAGATACATAATAGCAAGAGTACTAAACCTAAGAATTATCGTTCTATCGATCACAGAAGCATAATATTGCTCATAATATGAGTTAGATTGATAAAAATGAGAGTAATATGTCTAATAATTATCGTTCTATCGATCGCAGAATCATAATATGGATATTAATATAAGTTAAATTCATCATAATGAGAGTAATATGTATAATAATACTCGTTCTATCGATCGTAGAAGCACAATATGGCTAATAATATAAGATAGATTGATATTAATAAGAGTAGTAAGTATAGCAACTATCGTCATATTGATCATATTAGCGTAATATGGTTTATAATACACTGCTCAAAAGAAATATGGCATAGAAAAATTTTAGGCAAAAATTGGCCAAATTCGACTGATGATAACTCCGTGAAAAATCATCGCAAAGTTATGCTCTTCTTTTTTAAATTAAAGCTTGAGATCTCTGCTTTAAGACCCTGTAGTTTGATTTTAGATTTGATGCATCCCTGCCACAATAACACCGTAAATGTGAGGTCATGTTTGCAATATTGAAAATTACAAAATTTGACGAAATGCATGGACTTGCCACATTTTTTTGGGGCGATACTGTTTACAGCAGCATAAAGTACAAACCTTCATCTTTAATTTCCAGTATGTGAAAAACCACTACCATTTTTTTCTGCAAAGATACAGAACTTTAAAGAAACCCTTGCATTTATGGCATATACCGCCGGCATTAGCATTACCCGATATGCACCTCGGAGAGGTTGCTGTACAGATTTTGCACATCATATGGCTCTGACAAGAGCCTTTTTTTGTGTGTATTTGTGTGTGAGTATCTGTGTGTGTGTATGTTTGAATTCTAATAACGCGTGTTTCCATCGCGTTGTTGAATTATGTCTTGCAGTCGATTACTCATGTTAATGCAAGCCCTAATTTCTTCCTGTGGAATGTCATTCCAAATTTCAGTTAAGACTTGCGATAGATCTTACAGATTGGTAGGTTGTCTTGTTAAATTTCTATAGGGTTCAAATTTGGACTTACTGCAGAATATGGAAGCAATCAAATTGAATTGGGACTGCAAAATTCGAGAATGATTCTCAACGAGGCTTCTCGACGATAATTCATACACACACACAGATACTCACACACAAATACACACAGAAAAGGTTCCTGTCAGAGCCATATAATGTGCAAAATCTGTCCAGCAATCTCTCCGACGTGCACATCGGGTAATGCTAATGCCGGAGATATATGCCATAAATGCAAGGGTTTCTTTAAAGTTCTGTATCTTTGCAGAGAAAAATGGTAGCGGTTTTTCACATACTGGAAATTAAAGATGAAGGTTTGTATTTTATGCTGCTATAAACAGTATCGCCCCCAAAAAATGTGGCAAGTCCATGCATTTCGTCAAACTTTGTAATTTTCAATATTGCAAACATGACCTCACATTTACGGTGTTATTGTGGTAGGGATGCATCAAATCTAAAATCAAACTATAGTGTCTTAAAGTAGAGATCTCAAGCTTTAATTTAAAAAAAGAGCATAACATTGCGATGATTTTTCACGGAGTTATCATCAGTCAAATTTGGCCAATTTTAGCCTAAATTTTTTCTATGCCATATTTCTTTTGAGCAGTGTATATGTTAGATTGATAATAATAAACGTCATATATATACTAATTATCGTTCTACCGATCATAGAAGCATAATATGGCCAACAATATTAGTTAGATTGATCACAATTAGAGAAATAAGTATAGTAATTATCGTTCTAACCATCAAAGGAGCATAATATGGCTAATAACGTAAGTTAGATGATCATAACAAGAGTAATAAGTATAGTAGTTATAGTTCCATCCATCATAGAAGAATAATGTGGTTTATAATGTGAGTTAGATTGATAATAATAAGAGTAGTAAATCTAATAATTATCGTTCTATCGATCACGGAAGCATAATACGGCTAATAATGTGAGTTACATTGATAATAATAAGAGTAATAAGTCTAATAATTATCGTTCTATCGATCATAGATGCATAATATGGTTAATAATATGAGTTGGATTGATAATAACAAGAGTAATTAGTATAGTAATTGTCGTTCTACCGATTATATAAGCATAATATGCCCAATAATATAAGTTAGATTGATAATAATAAGAGTAATAAGTATAGTAATTGTCGTTCTATCGATCATATCTGCATAATATGGTTAATAATATGAGTTGGATTGATAATAATGAGAGTAATAAGTCTAGTAATTGTCGTTCTATCGACCATGGACGCATAATATAGCTAATAATATAACGTAGGTTGATAATAATAATAGTAATAAGTATAGTAATTGTCGTTCTACCGATCATATAAGCATAATATGGCCAATAAAATAAGTTAGATTGATAATAATAGTAATAAGTATAGTCATTGTTGATCTATCGATCATAGAAGCATAATATGGCTAATAATATGAGTTGGATTGATAATAATAAGAGTAATAAGTATAGTAATTGTCGTTCTATCGACCATGGAAGCATAATATAGCTAATAATATAACATAGGTTGATAATAATAGTAGTAATAAGTATAGTAATTGTCGTTCTACCGATCATATAAGCATAATATGGCCAATAAAATAAGTTAGATTGATAATAATAAGAGTAATAAGTATAGTAATTGTCGTTCTATCGATCATAGATGCATAATATGGCTAATAATATGAGTTAGATCGATAGTAATAAGAGTAATAGGTATAGTGATTGTCGTTCTATCGATCATAGAAGCATAGTATGGTTAATAATATGAGTTGGATTGATAATAATAAAATTAATACGTATTGTAATTGTCGTTCTATCGATCATATCTGCGTAATATGGTTAATAATATGAGTTGGATTGATAATAATAAGAGTAATAAGTCTAGTAATTGTCGTTCTATCGACCATGGACGCATAATATAGCTAATAATATAACTTAGGTTGATAATAATAGTAGTAATAAGTATAGTAATTGTCGTTCTACCTATCATATAAGTATAATATGGCCAATAAAATAAGTTGGATTGATAATAATAGTAATAAGTATAGTCATTGTCGATCTATCGATCATAGAAGCATAATATGGCTAATAATATGAGTTAGATTGATAATAAGAAGAGTAATATGTATAGTAATTGTCGTTCTATCGATCATATCTGCATAATATGGTTAATAATATGAGTTGGATTGATAATAATAAGAGTAATAAGTATAGTAATTGTCGTTCTATCGACCATGGAAGCATAATATAGCTAATAATATAACTTAGGTTGATAATAATAGTAGTAATAAGTGTAGTAATTGTCGTTCTACCTATCATATAAGCATAATATGGCCAATAAAATAAGTTGGATTGATAATAATAGTAATAAGTATAGTCATTGTCGTTCTATCGATCATAGAAGCATAGTATGGTTAATAATATGAGTTGGATTGATAATAATAAAATTAATACGTATTGTAATTGTCGTTCTATCGATCATATCTGCATAATATGGTTAATAATATGAGTTGGATTGATAATAATAAGAGTAATAAGTCTAGTAATTGTCGTTCTATCGACCATGGACGCATAATATAGCTAATAATATAACTTAGGTTGATAATAATAGTAGTAATAAGTATAGTAATTGTCGTTCTACCTATCATATAAGTATAATATGGCCAATAAAATAAGTTGGATTGATAATAATAGTAATAAGTATAGTCATTGTCGATCTATCGATCATAGAAGCATAATATGGCTAATAATATGAGTTAGATTGATAATAAGAAGAGTAATATGTATAGTAATTGTCGTTCTATCGATCATATCTGCATAATATGGTTAATAATATGAGTTGGATTGATAATAATAAGAGTAATTAGTATAGTAATTGTCGTTCTACCGATCATATAAGCATAATATGGCCAACAATCTAAGTTAGATTGATAATAATAGGAGTAATAAGTATAAGAATTATCGTTCTATCGATCATAGGAGCATAATACGATTAATAATATAAATTAGATTGATAACAGTAAAAGTAGTATGTATAGTAATTATTGTTCTATCGATCGCAGAAGCATAATATGGTTAATAGTACAAGTTAGACTGATAATAATAAGGCTACTATGTATAATAATTATCGTCCTATAGATCATAGAAGCATAATATGGCGAATAATGTAAGTTAGGTTGATTACAATAAGTGCAATAAGTATAATAATTATCGTTCTATCGATCATAGAAGCATTTTATGGCTAATAATATAACTTAGATTGATCACAATAAGAGAAATAAGTACAGTAATTATCGGTCTATCGATCATAGAAGCATAATGTGGTTAATAATGTGAGTTATATTGATAATAGTAAGAGTGATAAGTCTAATAATTATCGTTCTATCGATCATAGGAGCATAATATGTCTAATAATAAAATTTAGATACATAATAGCAAGAGTACTAAACCTAAGAATTATCGTTCTATCGATCACAGAAGCATAATATTGCTCATAATATGAGTTAGATTGATAAAAATGAGAGTAATATGTCTAATAATTATCGTTCTATCGATCGCAGAATCATAATATGGATATTAATATAAGTTAAATTCATCATAATGAGAGTAATATGTATAATAATACTCGTTCTATCGATCGTAGAAGCACAATATGGCTAATAATATAAGATAGATTGATATTAATAAGAGTAGTAAGTATAGCAACTATCGTCATATTGATCATATTAGCGTAATATGGTTTATAATATATGTTAGATTGATAATAATAAACGTCATATATATACTAATTATCGTTCTACCGATCATAGAAGCATAATATGGCCAACAATATTAGTTAGATTGATCACAATTAGAGAAATAAGTATAGTAATTATCGTTCTAACCATCAAAGGAGCATAATATGGCTAATAACGTAAGTTAGATGATCATAACAAGAGTAATAAGTATAGTAGTTATAGTTCCATCCATCATAGAAGAATAATGTGGTTTATAATGTGAGTTAGATTGATAATAATAAGAGTAGTAAATCTAATAATTATCGTTCTATCGATCACGGAAGCATAATACGGCTAATAATGTGAGTTACATTGATAATAATAAGAGTAATAAGTCTAATAATTATCGTTCTATCGATCATAGATGCATAATATGGTTAATAATATGAGTTGGATTGATAATAACAAGAGTAATTAGTATAGTAATTGTCGTTCTACCGATTATATAAGCATAATATGCCGAATAATATAAGTTAGATTGATAATAATAAGAGTAATAAGTATAGTAATTGTCGTTCTATCGATCATATCTGCATAATATGGTTAATAATATGAGTTGGATTGATAATAATGAGAGTAATAAGTCTAGTAATTGTCGTTCTATCGACCATGGACGCATAATATAGCTAATAATATAACGTAGGTTGATAATAATAATAGCAATAAGTATAGTAATTGTCGTTCTACCGATCATATAAGCATAATATGGCCAATAAAATAAGTTAGATTGATAATAATAAGAGTAATAAGTATAGTAATTGTCGTTCTATCGATCATAGATGCATAATATGGCTAATAATATGAGATAGATCGACAGTAATAAGAGTAATAGGTATAGTGATTGTCGTTCTACCGATCATATAAGCATAATATGGCCAACAATATAAGTTAGATTGATAATAATAAGAGTAATAAGTATAGTCATTGTCGTTCTATCGATCATAGAAGCATAATATGGCTAATAATATGAGTTGGATTGAGAAAAATAAGAGTAATTAGTATAGTAATTGGCGTTCTACCGATCATATAAGCATAATATGGCCAACAATATGAGTTAGATTGATAATAATAAGAGTAATAAGTATAGTAATTTTAGGTCCATCTATCATATAAGTATAATATGGCTAATAATATGAGTTAGATTGATAATAATAATAGTGATAAGTATAGTAATTGTCGTTCTACCGAACATATAAGCATAATATGGCCAACAATATAAGTTGGATTGATAACAATAAGAGTAATAAGTATAGTCATTGTCGTGTATCGATCATAGAAGCATAATATGGCTAATAATATGAGTTGGATTGATAATAACAAGAGTAATTAGTATAGTAATTGTCGTTCTACCGATTATATAAGCATAATATGCCCAATAATATAAGTTAGATTGATAATAATAAGAGTAATAAGTATAGTCATTGTCGATCTATCGATCATAGAAGCATAATATGGCTAATAATATGAGTTAGATTGATAATAAGAAGAGTAATATGTATCGTAATTGTCGTTCTATCGATCATATCTGCATAATATGGTTAATAATATGAGTTGGATTGATAATAATAAGAGTAATAAGTATAGTAATTGTCGTTCTATCGACCATGGAAGCATAATATAGCTAATAATATAACATAGGTTGATAATAATAGTAGTAATAAGTATAGTAATTGTCGTTCTACCTATCATATAAGCATAATATGGCCAATAAAATAAGTTGGATTGATAATAATAGTAATAAGTATAGTCATTGTTGATCTATCGATCATAGAAGCATAATATGGCTAATAATATGAGTTAGATTGATAATAAGAAGAGTAATATGTATAGTAATTGTCGTTCTATCGATCATATCTGCATAATATGGTTAATAATATGAGTTGGATTGATAATAATAAGAGTAATAAGTATAGTAATTGTCGTTCTATCGACTATGGAAGCATAATATAGCTAATAATATAACATAGGTTGATAATAATAGTAGTAATAAGTATAGTAATTGTCGTTCTACCGATCATATAAGCATAATATGGCCAATAAAATAAGTTAGATTGATAATAATAAGAGTAATAAGTATAGTAATTGTCGTTCTATCGATCATAGATGCATAATATGGCTAATAATATGAGTTAGATCGATAGTAATAAGAGTAATAGGTATAGTGATTGTCGTTCTATCGATCATATAAGCATAATATGGCTAATAATATGAGTAAGATTGATAATAAGAAGAGTAATAAGTATAGTAATTGTGGTTCTATCGATCATATCTGCATAATATGGTTAATAATATGAGTTGGATTGATAATACTAAGAGTAATTAGTATGGTAATTGTCGTTCTACCGACCATGGAAGCATAATATGGCTGATAATATAAGTTAGATTGATAATAATAAGAGTAATAAGTGTAGTAATTTTAGGTCCATCTATCATATAAGTATTATATGACTAATAATATGAGTTAGATTGATAATAATAATAGTGATAAGTATAGTAATTGTCGTTCTACCGATCATATAAGCATAATATGGCCAATAATATAAGTTAGATTGATAATAATAAGAGTAATATGTATAGTAATTGTCGTTCTACCGATCATATAAGAATAATATCGCCAATAATATAAGTTAGATTGATAATAATAGGAGTAATATGTATAGTAATTATCGGTCTATCGATCATAGAAGCATAATGTGGTTAATAATGTGAGTTATATTGGTAATAGTAAGAGTAGTAAGTCTAATAATTATCGTTCTATCGATCATAGGAGCATAATATGGCTAATAATAAAATTTAGATACATAATAACAAGAGTACTAAACCTAAGAATTATCGTTCTATCGATCACAGAAGCATAATATTGCTCATAATATGAGTTAGATTGATAAAAATGAGAGTAATATGTCTAATAATTATCGTTCTATCGATCGCAGAATCATAATATGAATATTAATATAAGTTAAATTGATCATAATGAGAGTAATATGTATAATAATACTCGTTCTATCGATCGTAGAAGCACAATATGGCTAATAATATAAGATAGATTGATAATAACAAGAGTAGTAAGTATAGCAACTATCGTCATATTGATCATATTAGCGTAATATGGTTTATAATATATGTTAGATTGATAATAATAAACGTCATAAATATACTAATTATCGTTCTACCGATCATAGAAGCATAATATGGCCAACAATATTAGTTAGATTGATCACAATTAGAGAAATAAGTATAGTAATTATCGTTCTAACCATCAAAGGAGCATAATATGGCTAATAACGTAAGTTAGATGATCATAACAAGAGTAATAAGTATAGTAACTGTCGTTCTATCGATCATAGATGCATAATATGGCTAATAATATGAGTTAGATCGATAGTAATAAGGGTAATAGGTATAGTGATTGTCGTTCTATCGATCATAGAAGCATAGTATGGTTAATAATATGAGTTGGATTGATAATAATAAAAGTAGTAAGTATAGTAATTGTCGTTCTATCGATCATATCTGCATAATATGGTTAATAATATGAGTTGGATTGATAATAATAAGAGTAATAAGTCTAGTAATTGTCGTTCTATCGACCATGGACGCATAATATAGCTAATAATATAACGTAGGTTGATAATAATAATAGTAATAAGTATAGTAATTGTCGTTCTACCGATCATATAAGCATAATATGGCCAATAAAATAAGTTAGATTGATAATAATAAGAGTAATAAGTATAGTAATTGTCGTTCTATCGATCATAGATGCATAATATGGCTAATAATATAAGATAGATCGACAGTAATAAGAGTAATAGGTATAGTGATTGTCGTTCTACCGATCATATAAGCATAATATGGCCAACAATATAAGTTAGATTGATAATAATAAGAGTAATAAGTATAGTCATTGTCGTTCTATCGATCATAGAAGCATAATATGGCTAATAATATGAGTTGGATTGAGAAAAATAAGAGTAATTAGTATAGTAATTGTCGTTCTACCCATCATATAAGCATAATATGGCCAACAATATGAGTTAGATCGATAATAATAAGAGTAATAAGTATAGTAATTGTCGTTCTATCGACCATGGAAGCATAATATAGCTAATAATATAACTTAGGTTGATAATAATAGTAGTAATAAGTGTAGTAATTGTCGTTCTACCTATCATATAAGCATAATATGGCCAATAAAATAAGTTGGATTGATAATAATAGTAATAAGTATAGTCATTGTCGTTCTATCGATCATAGAAGCATAGTATGGTTAATAATATGAGTTGGATTGATAATAATAAAATTAATACGTATTGTAATTGTCGTTCTATCGATCATATCTGCATAATATGGTTAATAATATGAGTTGGATTGATAATAATAAGAGTAATAAGTCTAGTAATTGTCGTTCTATCGACCATGGACGCATAATATAGCTAATAATATAACTTAGGTTGATAATAATAGTAGTAATAAGTATAGTAATTGTCGTTCTACCTATCATATAAGTATAATATGGCCAATAAAATAAGTTGGATTGATAATAATAGTAATAAGTATAGTCATTGTCGATCTATCGATCATAGAAGCATAATATGGCTAATAATATGAGTTAGATTGATAATAAGAAGAGTAATATGTATAGTAATTGTCGTTCTATCGATCATATCTGCATAATATGGTTAATAATATGAGTTGGATTGATAATAATAAGAGTAATAAGTATAGTAATTGTCGTTCTATCGACCATGGAAGCATAATATAGCTAATAATATAACTTAGGTTGATAATAATAGTAGTAATAAGTATAGTAATTGTCGTTCTACCTATCATATAAGCATAATATGGCCAATAAAATAAGTTGGATTGATAATAATAGTAATAAGTATAGTCATTCTCGTTCTATCGATCATAGAAGCATAGTATGGTTAATAATATGAGTTGGATTGATAATAATAAAAGTATTACGTACTGTAATTGTCGTTCTATCGATCATATCTGCATAATATGGTTAATAATATGAGTTGGATTGATAACAATAATAGTAATAAGTATAGTAATTGTCGTTCTACCGATCATATAAGCATAATATGGCCAACAATATAAGTTGGATTGATAACAATAAGAGTAATAAGTATAGTCATTGTCGTTCTATCGATCATAGAAGCATAATATGGCTAATAATATGAGTTGGATTGATAATAACAAGAGTAATTAGTATGGTAATTGTCGTTCTACCAATTATATAAGCATAATATGCCCAATAATATAAGTTAGATTGATAATAATAAGAGTAATAAGTATAGTCATTGTCGATCTATCGATCATAGAGGCATAATATGGCTAATAATATGAGTTAGATTGATAATAAGAAGAGTAATATGTATAGTAATTGTCGTTCTATCGATCATATCTGCATAATATGGTTAATAATATGAGTTGGATTGATAATAATAAGAGTAATTAGTATAGTAATTGTCGTTCTACCGATCATATAAGCATAATATGGCCAATAATATAAGTTAGATTGATAATAATAAGAGTAATATGTATAGTAATTGTCGTTCTACCGATCATATAAGCATAATATGGCCAATAATATATGTTAGATTGATAATAATAAGAGTAATATGTATAGTAATTGTCGTTCTATCGATCAAATTTGCATAATATGGTTAATAATATGAGTTGGATTGATAATAATAAGAGTAATTAGTATAGTAATTGTCGTTCTACCGATCATATAAGCATAATATGGCCAACAATCTAAGTTAGATTGATAATAATAGGAGTAATAAGTATAAGAATTATCGTTCTATCGATCATAGGAGCATAATACGATTAATAATATAAATTAGATTGATAACAGTAAAAGTAGTATGTATAGTAATTATTGTTCTATCGATCGCAGAAGCATAATATGGTTAATAGTACAAGTTAGACTGATAATAATAAGGCTACTATGTATAATAATTATCGTCCTATAGATCATAGAAGCATAATATGGCGAATAATGTAAGTTAGGTTGATTACAATAAGTGCAATAAGTATAATAATTATCGTTCTATCGATCATAGAAGCATTTTATGGCTAATAATATAACTTAGATTGATCACAATAAGAGAAATAAGTACAGTAATTATCGGTCTATCGATCATAGAAGCATAATGTGGTTAATAATGTGAGTTATATTGATAATAGTAAGAGTAATAAGTCTAATAATTATCTTTCTATCGATCATAGGAGCATAATATGTCTAATAATAAAATTTAGATACATAATAGCAAGAGTACTAAACCTAAGAATTATCGTTCTATCGATCACAGAAGCATAATATTGCTCATAATATGAGTTAGATTGATAAAAATGAGAGTAATATGTCTAATAATTATCGTTCTATCGATCGCAGATTCATAATATGGATATTAATATAAGTTAAATTCATCATAATGAGAGTAATATGTATAATAATACTCGTTCTATCGATCGTAGAAGCACAATATGGCTAATAATATAAGATAGATTGATATTAATAAGAGTAGTAAGTATAGCAACTATCGTCATATTGATCATATTAGCGTAATATGGTTTATAATATATGTTAGATTGATAATAATAAACGTCATATATATACTAATTATCGTTCTACCGATCATAGAAGCATAATATGGCCAACAATATTAGTTAGATTGATCACAATTAGAGAAATAAGTATAGTAATTATCGTTCTAACCATCAAAGGAGCATAATATGGCTAATAACGTAAGTTAGATGATCATAACAAGAGTAATAAGTATAGTAGTTATAGTTCTATCCATCATAGAAGAATAATGTGGTTTATAATGTGAGTTAGATTGATAATAATAAGAGTAGTAAATCTAATAATTATCGTTCTATCGATCACGGAAGCATAATACGGCTAATAATGTGAGTTACATTGATAATAATAAGAGTAATAAGTCTAATAATTGTCGTTCTATCGATCATATCTGCATAATATGGTTAATAATATGAGTTGGATTGATAATAATGAGAGTAATTAGTACAGTAATTGTCGTTCTACCGATTATATAAGCATAATATGCCCAATAATATAAGTTAGATTGATAATAATAAGAGTAATAAGTATAGTCATTGTCGATCTATCGATCATAGAAGCATAATATGGCTAATAATATGAGTTAGATTGATAATAAGAAGAGTAATATGTATCGTAATTGTCGTTCTATCGATCATATCTGCATAATATGGTTAATAATATGAGTTGGATTGATAATAATAAGAGTAATAAGTATAGTAATTGTCGTTCTATCGACCATGGAAGCATAATATAGCTAATAATATAACTTAGGTTGATAATAATAGTAGTAATAAGTATAGTAATTGTCGTTCTACCTATCATATAAGCATAATATGGCCAATAAAATAAGTTGGATTGATAATAATAGTAATAAGTATAGTCATTGTTGATCTATCGATCATAGAAGCATAATATGGCTAATAATATGAGTTAGATTGATAATAAGAAGAGTAATATGTATAGTAATTGTCGTTCTATCGATCATATCTGCATAATATGGTTAATAATATGAGTTGGATTGATAATAATAAGAGTAATAAGTATAGTAATTGTCGTTCTATCGACTATGGAAGCATAATATAGCTAATAATATAACATAGGTTGATAATAATAGTAGTAATAAGTATAGTAATTGCCGTTCTACCGATCATATAAGCATAATATGGCCAATAAAATAAGTTAGATTGATAATAATAAGAGTAATAAGTATAGTAATTGTCGTTCTATCGATCATAGATGCATAATATGGCTAATAATATGAGTTAGATCGATAGTAATAAGAGTAATAGGTATAGTGATTGTCGTTCTATCGATCATATAAGCATAATATGGCTAATAATATGAGTAAGATTGATAATAAGAAGAGTAATAAGTATAGTAATTGTGGTTCTATCGATCATATCTGCATAATATGGTTAATAATATGAGTTGGATTGATAATAATAAGAGTAATTAGTATGGTAATTGTCGTTCTACCGACCATGGAAGCATAATATGGCTGATAATATAAGTTAGATTGATAATAATAAGAGTAATAAGTGTAGTAATTTTAGGTCCATCTATCATATAAGTATTATATGACTAATAATATGAGTTAGATTGATAATAATAATAGTGATAAGTATAGTAATTGTCGTTCTACCGATCATATAAGCATAATATGCCCAATAATATAAGTTAGATTGATAATAATAAGAGTAATAAGTATAGTCATTATCGTTTTATCGATCATAGAAGCATAATATGGCTAATAATATGAGTTGGATTGATAATAATAAGAGTAATTAGTATAGTAATTGTCGTTCTACCGATCATATAAGCATAATATCGCCAATAATATAAGTTAGATTGATGATAATAGGAGTAATATGTATAGTAATTATCGGTCTATCGATCATAGAAGCATAATGTGGTTAATAATGTGAGTTATATTGGTAATAGTAAGAGTAATAAGTCTAATAATTATCGTTCTATCGATCATAGGAGCATAATATGGCTAATAATAAAATTTAGATACATAATAACAAGAGTACTAAACCTAAGAATTATCGTTCTATCGATCACAGAAGCATAATATTGCTCATAATATGAGTTAGATTGATAAAAATGAGAGTAATATGTCTAATAATTATCGTTCTATCGATCGCAGAATCATAATATGGATATTAATATAAGTTAAATTGATCATAATGAGAGTAATATGTATAATAATACTCGTTCTATCGATCGTAGAAGCACAATATGGCTAATAATATAAGATAGATTGATAATAACAAGAGTAGTAAGTATAGCAACTATCGTCATATTGATCATATTAGCGTAATATGGTTTATAATATATGTTAGATTGATAATAATAAACGTCATAAATATACTAATTATCGTTCTACCGATCATAGAAGCATAATATGGCCAACAATATTAGCTAGATTGATCACAATTAGAGAAATAAGTATAGTAATTATCGTTCTAACCATCAAAGGAGCATAATATGGCTAATAACGTAAGTTAGATGATCATAACAAGAGTAATAAGTATAGTAACTGTCGTTCTATCGATCATAGATGCATAATATGGCTAATAATATGAGTTAGATCGATAGTAATAAGGGTAATAGGTATAGTGATTGTCGTTCTATCGATCATAGAAGCATAGTATGGTTAATAATATGAGTTGGATTGATAATAATAAAAGTAGTAAGTATAGTAATTGTCGTTCTATCGATCATATCTGCATAATATGGTTAATAATATGAGTTGGATTGATAATAATAAGAGTAATAAGTCTAGTAATTGTCGTTCTATCGACCATGGACGCATAATATAGCTAATAATATAACGTAGGTTGATAATAATAATAGTAATAAGTATAGTAATTGTCGTTCTACCGATCATATAAGCATAATATGGCCAATAAAATAAGTTAGATTGATAATAATAAGAGTAATAAGTATAGTAATTGTCGTTCTATCGATCATAGATGCATAATATGGCTAATAATATGAGATAGATCGACAGTAATAAGAGTAATAGGTATAGTGATTGTCGTTCTACCGATCATATAAGCATAATATGGCCAACAATATAAGTTAGATTGATAATAATAAGAGTAATAAGTATAGTCATTGTCGTTCTATCGATCATAGAAGCATAATATGGCTAATAATATGAGTTGGATTGAGAAAAATAAGAGTAATTAGTATAGTAATTGTCGTTCTACCCATCATATAAGCATAATATGGCCAACAATATGAGTTAGATTGATAATAATAAGAGTAATAAGTATAGTAATTGTCGTTCTATCGACCATGGAAGCATAATATAGCTAATAATATAACTTAGGTTGATAATAATAGTAGTAATAAGTGTAGTAATTGTCGTTCTACCTATCATATAAGCATAATATGGCCAATAAAATAAGTTGGATTGATAATAATAGTAATAAGTATAGTCATTGTCGTTCTATCGATCATAGAAGCATAGTATGGTTAATAATATGAGTTGGATTGATAATAATAAAATTAATACGTATTGTAATTGTCGTTCTATCGATCATATCTGCATAATATGGTTAATAATATGAGTTGGATTGATAATAATAAGAGTAATAAGTCTAGTAATTGTCGTTCTGTCGACCATGGACGCATAATATAGCTAATAATATAACTTAGGTTGATAATAATAGTAGTAATAAGTATAGTAATTGTCGTTCTACCTATCATATAAGTATAATATGGCCAATAAAATAAGTTGGATTGATAATAATAGTAATAAGTATAGTCATTGTCGATCTATCGATCATAGAAGCATAATATGGCTAATAATATGAGTTAGATTGATAATAAGAAGAGTAATTTGTATAGTAATTGTCGTTCTATCGATCATATCTGCATAATATGGTTAATAATATGAGTTGGATTGATAATAATAAGAGTAATAAGTATAGTAATTGTCGTTCTATCGACCATGGAAGCATAATATAGCTAATAATATAACTTAGGTTGATAATAATAGTCGTAATAAGTATAGTAATTGTCGTTCTACCTATCATATAAGCATAATATGGCCAATAAAATAAGTTGGATTGATAATAATAGTAATAAGTATAGTCATTCTCGTTCTATCGATCATAGAAGCATAGTATGGTTAATAATATGAGTTGGATTGATAACAATAATAGTAATAAGTATAGTAATTGTCGTTCTACCGATCATATAAGCATAATATGGCCAACAATATAAGTGGGATTGATAACAATAAGAGTAATAAGTATAGTCATTGTCGTTCTATCGATCATAGAAGCATAATATGGCTAATAATATGAGTTGGATTGATAATAACAAGAGTAATTAGTATAGTAATTGTCGTTCTACCGATTATATAAGCATAATATGCCCAATAATATAAGTTAGATTGATAATAATAAGAGTAATAAGTATAGTCATTGTCGATCTATCGATCATAGAAGCATAATATGGCTAATAATATGAGTTAGATTGATAATAAGAAGAGCAATATGTATAGTAATTGTCGTTCTATCGATCATATAAGCATAATATGGCTAATAATATGAGTAAGATTGATAATAAGAAGAGTAATAAGTATAGTAATTGTGGTTCTATCGATCATATCTGCATAATATGGTTAATAATATGAGTTGGATTGATAATAATAAGAGTAATTAGTATAGTAATTGTCGTTCTACCGACCATGGAAGCATAATATGGCTGATAATATAAGTTAGATTGATAATAATAAGAGTAATAAGTGTAGTAATTTTAGGTCCATCTATCATATAAGTATTATATGACTAATAATATGAGTTAGATTGATAATAATAATAGTGATGAGTATAGTAATTGTCGTTCTACCGATCATATAAGCATAATATGCCCAATAATATAAGTTAGATTGATAATAATAAGAGTAATAAGTATAGTCATTATCGTTCTATCGATCATAGAAGCATAATATGGCTAATAATATGAGTTGTATTGATAATAATAAGAGTAATTAGTATAGTAATTGTCGTTCTACCGATTATATAAGCATAATATGCCCAATAATATAAGTTAGATTGATAATAATAAGAGTAATAAGTATAGTCGTTGTCGATCTATCGATCATAGAGGCATAATATGGCTAATAATATGAGTTAGATTGATAATAAGAAGAGTAATATGTATAGTAATTGTCGTTCTATCGATCATATCTGCATAATATGGTTAATAATATGAGTTGGATTGATAATAATAAGAGTAATTAGTATAGTAATTGTCGTTCTACCGATCATATAAGCATAATATGCCCAATAATATAAGTTAGATTGATAATAATAAGAGAAATAAGTATAGTCGTTGTCGATCTATCGATCATAGAGGCATAATATGGCTAATAATATGAGTTAGATTGATAATAAGAAGAGTAATATGTATAGTAATTGTCGTTCTATCGATCATATCTGCATAATATGGTTAATAATATGAGTTGGATTGATAATAATAAGAGTAATTAGTATAGTAATTGTCGTTCTACCGATCATATAAGCATAATATGCCCAATAATATAAGTTAGATTGATAATAATAAGAGAAATATGTATAGTCGTTGTCGATCTATCGATCATAGAGGCATAATATGGCTAATAATATGAGTTAGATTGATAATAAGAAGAGTAATATGTATAGTAATTGTCGTTCTATCGATCATATCTGCATAATATGGTTAATAATATGAGTTGGATTGATAATAATAAGAGTAATTAGTATAGTAATTGTCGTTCTACCGATCATATAAGCATAATATGCCCAATAACATAAGTTAGATTGATAATAATAAGAGAAATAAGTATAGTCGTTGTCGATCTATCGATCATAGAGGCATAATATGGCTAATAATATGAGTTAGATTGATAATAAGAAGAGTAATATGTATAGTAATTGTCGTTCTATCGATCATATCTGCATAATATGGTTAATAATATGAGTTGGATTGATAATAATAAGAGTAATTAGTATAGTAATTGTCGTTCAACCGATCATATAAGCATAATATGGCCAATAAAATAAGTTAGATTGATAATAATAAGAGTAATAAGTATAGTAATTGTCGTTCTACCGATCATATAAGCATAATATGGTCAATAAAATAAGTTAGAATGATCATAATAAGAGTAATAAGTATAGTAATTGTCGTTCCCCCGACCATGGAAGCATAATATGGCTGATAATATAAGTTAGATTGATAATAATAAGAGTAATAAGTATAGTAATTTTAGGTCCATCTATCATATAAGTACAATATGGCTAATAATATGAGTTAGATTGATAATAGTAATAGTGATAAGTATAGTAATTGTCGTTCTACCGATCATATAAGCATAATATGCCTAAAAATATAAGTTAGATTGATAATAATAAGAGTAATAAGTATAGTCATTGTCGTTCTATCGATCATAGAAGCATAATATGGCTAATAATATGAGTTGGATTGATAATAATAAGAGTAATTAGTATAGTAATTGTCGTTCTACCGATTATATAAGCATAATATGCCCAATAATGTAAGTTAGATTGATAATAATAAGAGTAATAAGTATAGTCATTGTCGATCTATCGATCATAGAGGCATAATATGGCTAATAATATGAGTTAGATTGATAATAAGAAGAGTAATATGTATAGTAATTATCGTTCTATCGATCATATCTGCATAATATGGTTAATAATATGAGTTGGATTGATAATAATAAGAGTAATTAGTATAGTAATTGTCGTTCTACCGATCATATAAGCATAATATGGCCAATAATATAAGTTAGATTGATAATAATAAGAGTAATATGTATAGTAATTGTCGTTCTACCGATCATATAAGCATAATATCGCCAATAATATATGTTAGATTGATAATAATAAGAGTAATAAGTATAGTCATTGTCGTTCTATCGATCATAGAAGCATAATATGGCTAATAATATGAGTTGGATTGATAATAATAAGAGTAATTAGTATAGTAATTGTCGTTCTACCGATTATATAAGCATAATATGCCCAATAATGTAAGTTAGATTGATAATAATAAGAGTAATAAGTATAGTCATTGTCGATCTATCGATCATAGAGGCATAATATGGCTAATAATATGAGTTAGATTGATAATAAGAAGAGTAATATGTATAGTAATTGTCGTTCTATCGATCATATCTGCATAATATGGTTAATAATATGAGTTGGATTGATAATAATAAGAGTAATTAGTATAGTAATTGTCGTTCTACCGATCATATAAGCATAATATGGCCAATAATATAAGTTAGATTGATAATAATAAGAGTAATATGTATAGTAATTGTCGTTCTACCGATCATATAAGCATAATATCGCCAATAATATATGTTAGATTGATAATAATAAGAGTAATATGTATAGTAATTGTCGTTCTATCGATCAAATTTGCATAATATGGTTAATAATATGAGTTGGATTGATAATAATAAGAGTAATTAGTATAGTAATTGTCGTTCTACCGATCATATAAGCATAATATGGCCAACAATCTAAGTTAGATTGATAATAATAGGAGTAATAAGTATAAGAATTATCGTTCTATCGATCATAGGAGCATAATACGATTAATAATATAAATTAGATTGATAACAGTAAAAGTAGTATGTATAGTAATTATTGTTCTATCGATCGCAGAAGCATAATATGGTTAATAGTACAAGTTAGACTGATAATAATAAGGCTACTATGTATAATAATTATCGTCCTATAGATCATAGAAGCATAATATGGCGAATAATGTAAGTTAGGTTGATTACAATAAGTGCAATAAGTATAATAATTATCGTTCTATCGACCATAGAAGCATTTTATGGCTAATAATATAACTTAGATTGATCACAATAAGAGAAATAAGTACAGTAATTATCGGTCTATCGATCATAGAAGCATAATGTGGTTAATAATGTGAGTTATATTGATAATAGTAAGAGTGATAAGTCTAATAATTATCGTTCTATCGATCATAGGAGCATAATATGTCTAATAATAAAATTTAGATACATAATAGCAAGAGTACTAAACCTAAGAAATATCGTTCTATCGATCACAGAAGCATAATATTGCTCATAATATGAGTTAGATTGATAAAAATGAGAGTAATATGTCTAATAATTATCGTTCTATCGATCGCAGAATCATAATATGGATATTAATATAAGTTAAATTCATCATAATGAGAGTAATATGTATAATAATACTCGTTCTATCGATCGTAGAAGCACAATATGGCTAATAATATAAGATAGATTGATATTAATAAGAGTAGTAAGTATAGCAACTATCGTCATATTGATCATATTAGCGTAATATGGTTTATAATATATGTTAAATTGATAATAATAAACGTCATATATATACTAATTATCGTTCTACCGATCATAGAAGCATAATATGGCCAACAATATTAGTTAGATTGATCACAATTAGAGAAATAAGTATAGTAATTATCGTTCTAACCATCAAAGGAGCATAATATGGCTAATAACGTAAGTTAGATGATCATAACAAGAGTAATAAGTATAGTAGTTATAGTTCTATCCATCATAGAAGAATAATGTGGTTTATAATGTGAGTTAGATTGATAATAATAAGAGTAGTAAATCTAATAATTATCGTTCTATCGATCACGGAAGCATAATACGGCTAATAATGTGAGTTACATTGATAATAATAAGAGTAATAAGTCTAATAATTATCGTTCTATCGATCATAGATGCATAATATGGTTAATAATATGAGTTGGATTGATAATAATAAGAGTAATAAGTATAGTAATTGTCGTTCTATCGATCATATCTGCATAATATGGTTAATAATATGAGTTGGATTGATAATAATGAGAGTAATAAGTCTAGTAATTGTCGTTCTATCGACCATGGACGCATAATATAGCTAATAATATAACGTAGGTTGATAATAATAATAGTAATAAGTATAGTAATTGTCGTTCTACCGATCATATAAGCATAATATGGCCAATAAAATAAGTTAGATTGATAATAATAAGAGTAATAAGTATAGTAATTGTCGTTCTATCGATCATAGATGCATAATATGGCTAATAATATGAGATAGATCGACAGTAATAAGAGTAATAGGTATAGTGATTGTCGTTCTACCGATCATATAAGCATAATATGGCCAACAATATAAGTTAGATTGATAATAATAAGAGTAATAAGTATAGTCATTGTCGTTCTATCGATCATAGAAGCATAATATGGCTAATAATATGAGTTGGATTGAGAAAAATAAGAGTAATTAGTATAGTAATTGGCGTTCTACCGATCATATAAGCATAATATGGCCAACAATATGAGTTAGATTGATAATAATAAGAGTAATAAGTATAGTAATTTTAGGTCCATCTATCATATAAGTATAATATGGCTAATAATATGAGTTAGATTGATAATAATAATAGTGATAAGTATAGTAATTGTCGTTCTACCGAACATATAAGCATAATATGGCCAACAATATAAGTTGGATTGATAACAATAAGAGTAATAAGTATAGTCATTGTCGTGTATCGATCATAGAAGCATAATATGGCTAATAATATGAGTTGGATTGATAATAACAAGAGTAATTAGTATAGTAATTGTCGTTCTACCGATTATATAAGCATAATATGCCCAATAATATAAGTTAGATTGATAATAATAAGAGTAATAAGTATAGTCATTGTCGATCTATCGATCATAGAAGCATAATATGGCTAATAATATGAGTTAGATTGATAATAAGAAGAGTAATATGTATCGTAATTGTCGTTCTATCGATCATATCTGCATAATATGGTTAATAATATGAGTTGGATTGATAATAATAAGAGTAATAAGTATAGTAATTGTCGTTCTATCGACCATGGAAGCATAATATAGCTAATAATATAACTTAGGTTGATAATAATAGTAGTAATAAGTATAGTAATTGTCGTTCTACCTATCATATAAGCATAATATGGCCAATAAAATAAGTTGGATTGATAATAATAGTAATAAGTATAGTCATTGTTGATCTATCGATCATAGAAGCATAATATGGCTAATAATATGAGTTAGATTGATAATAAGAAGAGTAATATGTATAGTAATTGTCGTTCTATCGATCATATCTGCATAATATGGTTAATAATATGAGTTGGATTGATAATAATAAGAGTAATAAGTATAGTAATTGTCGTTCTATCGACTATGGAAGCATAATATAGCTAATAATATAACATAGGTTGATAATAATAGTAGTAATAAGTATAGTAATTGTCGTTCTACCGATCATATAAGCATAATATGGCCAATAAAATAAGTTAGATTGATAATAATAAGAGTAATAAGTATAGTAATTGTCGTTCTATCGATCATAGATGCATAATATGGCTAATAATATGAGTTAGATCGATAGTAATAAGAGTAATAGGTATAGTGATTGTCGTTCTATCGATCATATAAGCATAATATGGCTAATAATATGAGTAAGATTGATAATAAGAAGAGTAATAAGTATAGTAATTGTGGTTCTATCGATCATATCTGCATAATATGGTTAATAATATGAGTTGGATTGATAATACTAAGAGTAATTAGTATGGTAATTGTCGTTCTACCGACCATGGAAGCATAATATGGCTGATAATATAAGTTAGATTGATAATAATAAGAGTAATAAGTGTAGTAATTTTAGGTCCATCTATCATATAAGTATTATATGACTAATAATATGAGTTAGATTGATAATAATAATAGTGATAAGTATAGTAATTGTCGTTCTACCGATCATATAAGCATAATATGCCCAATAATATAAGTTAGATTGATAATAATAAGAGTAATAAGTATAGTCATTATCGTTTTATCGATCATAGAAGCATAATATGGCTAATAATATGAGTTGGATTGATAATAATAAGAGTAATTAGTATAGTAATTGTCGTTCTACCGATCATATAAGCATAATATGGCCAATAATATAAGTTAGATTGATAATAATAAGAGTAATATGTATAGTAATTGTCGTTCTACCGATCATATAAGCATAATATCGCCAATAATATAAGTTAGATTGATAATAATAGGAGTAATATGTATAGTAATTATCGGTCTATCGATCATAGAAGCATAATGTGGTTAATAATGTGAGTTATATTGGTAATAGTAAGAGTAATAAGTCTAATAATTATCGTTCTATCGATCATAGGAGCATAATATGGCTAATAATAAAATTTAGATACATAATAACAAGAGTACTAAACCTAAGAATTATCGTTCTATCGATCACAGAAGCATAATATTGCTCATAATATGAGTTAGATTGATAAAAATGAGAGTAATATGTCTAATAATTATCGTTCTATCGATCGCAGAATCATAATATGGATATTAATATAAGTTAAATTGATCATAATGAGAGTAATATGTATAATAATACTCGTTCTATCGATCGTAGAAGCACAATATGGCTAATAATATAAGATAGATTGATAATAACAAGAGTAGTAAGTATAGCAACTATCGTCATATTGATCATATTAGCGTAATATGGTTTATAATATATGTTAGATTGATAATAATAAACGTCATAAATATACTAATTATCGTTCTACCGATCATAGAAGCATAATATGGCCAACAATATTAGTTAGATTGATCACAATTAGAGAAATAAGTATAGTAATTATCGTTCTAACCATCAAAGGAGCATAATATGGCTAATAACGTAAGTTAGATGATCATAACAAGAGTAATAAGTATAGTAACTGTCGTTCTATCGATCATAGATGCATAATATGGCTAATAATATGAGTTAGATCGATAGTAATAAGGGTAATAGGTATAGTGATTGTCGTTCTATCGATCATAGAAGCATAGTATGGTTAATAATATGAGTTGGATTGATAATAATAAAAGTAGTAAGTATAGTAATTGTCGTTCTATCGATCATATCTGCATAATATGGTTAATAATATGAGTTGGATTGATAATAATAAGAGTAATAAGTCTAGTAATTGTCGTTCTATCGACCATGGACGCATAATATAGCTAATAATATAACGTAGGTTGATAATAATAATAGTAATAAGTATAGTAATTGTCGTTCTACCGATCATATAAGCATAATATGGCCAATAAAATAAGTTAGATTGATAATAATAAGAGTAATAAGTATAGTAATTGTCGTTCTATCGATCATAGATGCATAATATGGCTAATAATATAAGATAGATCGACAGTAATAAGAGTAATAGGTATAGTGATTGTCGTTCTACCGATCATATAAGCATAATATGGCCAACAATATAAGTTAGATTGATAATAATAAGAGTAATAAGTATAGTCATTGTCGTTCTATCGATCATAGAAGCATAATATGGCTAATAATATGAGTTGGATTGAGAAAAATAAGAGTAATTAGTATAGTAATTGTCGTTCTACCCATCATATAAGCATAATATGGCCAACAATATGAGTTAGATTGATAATAATAAGAGTAATAAGTATAGTAATTGTCGTTCTATCGACCATGGAAGCATAATATAGCTAATAATATAACTTAGGTTGATAATAATAGTAGTAATAAGTGTAGTAATTGTCGTTCTACCTATCATATAAGCATAATATGGCCAATAAAATAAGTTGGATTGATAATAATAGTAATAAGTATAGTCATTGTCGTTCTATCGATCATAGAAGCATAGTATGGTTAATAATATGAGTTGGATTGATAATAATAAAATTAATACGTATTGTAATTGTCGTTCTATCGATCATATCTGCATAATATGGTTAATAATATGAGTTGGATTGATAATAATAAGAGTAATAAGTCTAGTAATTGTCGTTCTATCGACCATGGACGCATAATATAGCTAATAATATAACTTAGGTTGATAATAATAGTAGTAATAAGTATAGTAATTGTCGTTCTACCTATCATATAAGTATAATATGGCCAATAAAATAAGTTGGATTGATAATAATAGGAATAAGTATAGTCATTGTCGATCTATCGATCATAGAAGCATAATATGGCTAATAATATGAGTTAGATTGATAATAAGAAGAGTAATATGTATAGTAATTGTCGTTCTATCGATCATATCTGCATAATATGGTTAATAATATGAGTTGGATTGATAATAATAAGAGTAATAAGTATAGTAATTGTCGTTCTATCGACCATGGAAGCATAATATAGCTAATAATATAACTTAGGTTGATAATAATAGTAGTAATAAGTATAGTAATTGTCGTTCTACCTATCATATAAGCATAATATGGCCAATAAAATAAGTTGGATTGATAATAATAGTAATAAGTATAGTCATTCTCGTTCTATCGATCATAGAAGCATAGTATGGTTAATAATATGAGTTGGATTGATAATAATAAAAGTATTACGTACTGTAATTGTCGTTCTATCGATCATATCTGCATAATATGGTTAATAATATGAGTTGGATTGATAACAATAATAGTAATAAGTATAGTAATTGTCGTTCTACCGATCATATAAGCATAATATGGCCAACAATATAAGTTGGATTGATAACAATAAGAGTAATAAGTATAGTCATTGTCGTTCTATCGATCATAGAAGCATAATATGGCTAATAATATGAGTTGGATTGATAATAACAAGAGTAATTAGTATAGTAATTGTCGTTCTACCGATTATATAAGCATAATATGCCCAATAATATAAGTTAGATTGATAATAATAAGAGTAATAAGTATAGTCATTGTCGATCTATCGATCATAGAAGCATAATATGGCTAATAATATGAGTTAGATTGATAATAAGAAGAGCAATATGTATAGTAATTGTCGTTCTATCGATCATATCCGCATAATATGGTTAATAATATGAGTTGGATTGATAATAATAAGAGTAATAAGTATAGTAATTGTCGTTCTATCGACCATGGAAGCATAATATAGCTAATAATATAACATAGGTTGATAATAATAGTAGTAATAAGTATAGTAATTGTCGTTCTACCGATCATATAAGCATAATATGGCCAATAAAATAAGTTAGATTGATAATAATAAGAGTAATAAGTATAGTAATTGACGTTCTATCGATCATAGATGCATAATATGGCAAATAATATGAGTTAGATCGATAGTAATAAGAGTAATAGGTATAGTGATTGTCGTTCTATCGATCATATAAGCACAATATGGCTAATAATATGAGTAAGATTGATAATAAGAAGAGTAATAAGTATAGTAATTGTGGTTCTATCGATCATATCTGCATAATATGGTTAATAATATGAGTTGGATTGATAATAATAAGAGTAATTAGTATAGTAATTGTCGTTCTACCGACCATGGAAGCATAATATGGCTGATAATATAAGTTAGATTGATAATAATAAGAGTAATAAGTGTAGTAATTTTAGGTCCATCTATCATATAAGTATTATATGACTAATAATATGAGTTAGATTGATAATAATAATAGTGATGAGTATAGTAATTGTCGTTCTACCGATCATATAAGCATAATATGCCCAATAATATAAGTTAGATTGATAATAATAAGAGTAATAAGTATAGTCATTATCGTTCTATCGATCATAGAAGCATAATATGGCTAATAATATGAGTTGTATTGATAATAATAAGAGTAATTAGTATAGTAATTGTCGTTCTACCGATTATATAAGCATAATATGCCCAATAATATAAGTTAGATTGATAATAATAAGAGTAATAAGTATAGTCGTTGTCGATCTATCGATCATAGAGGCATAATATGGCTAATAATATGAGTTAGATTGATAATAAGAAGAGTAATATGTATAGTAATTGTCGTTCTATCGATCATATCTGCATAATATGGTTAATAATATGAGTTGGATTGATAATAATAAGAGTAATTAGTATAGTAATTGTCGTTCTACCGATCATATAAGCATAATATGCCCAATAATATAAGTTAGATTGATAATAATAAGAGAAATAAGTATAGTCGTTGTCGATCTATCGATCATAGAGGCATAATATGGCTAATAATATGAGTTAGATTGATAATAAGAAGAGTAATATGTATAGTAATTGTCGTTCTATCGATCATATCTGCATAATATGGTTAATAATATGAGTTGGATTGATAATAATAAGAGTAATTAGTATAGTAATTGTCGTTCTACCGATCATATAAGCATAATATGCCCAATAATATAAGTTAGATTGATAATAATAAGAGAAATAAGTATAGTCGTTGTCGATCTATCGATCATAGAGGCATAATATGGCTAATAATATGAGTTAGATTGATAATAAGAAGAGTAATATGTATAGTAATTGTCGTTCTATCGATCATATCTGCATAATATGGTTAATAATATGAGTTGGATTGATAATAATAAGAGTAATTAGTATAGTAATTGTCGTTCTACCGATCATATAAGCATAATATGCCCAATAACATAAGTTAGATTGATAATAATAAGAGAAATAAGTATAGTCGTTGTCGATCTATCGATCATAGAGGCATAATATGGCTAATAATATGAGTTAGATTGATAATAAGAAGAGTAATATGTATAGTAATTGTCGTTCTATCGATCATATCTGCATAATATGGTTAATAATATGAGTTGGATTGATAATAATAAGAGTAATTAGTATAGTAATTGTCGTTCAACCGATCATATAAGCATAATATGGCCAATAAAATAAGTTAGATTGATAATAATAAGAGTAATAAGTATAGTAATTGTCGTTCTACCGATCATATAAGCATAATATGGTCAACAATATAAGGCAGATTGGAAATAATAAGAGTAATAAGTATAGTTATTGTCGTTCTATCGACCATGGAAGCATAATATGGCTAATAATATGAGTTAGATTGATAATAATAAGAGCAATAAGTATAGTAATTGTCGTTCTATCGATCATATCTGCATAATATGGTTAATAATATGAGTTGGATTGATAATAATAAGAGCAATTGGTATAGTAATTGTCGTTCTACCGATCATATAAGCATAATATGCCCAATAATATCAGTTAGATTGATAATAATAAGAGTAATAAGTATAGTCGTTGTCGATCTATCGATCATAGAGGCATAATATGGCTAATAATATGAGTTAGATTGATAATAAGAAGAGTAATATGTATAGTAATTGTCGTTCTATCGATCATATCTGCATAATATGGTTAATAATATGAGTTGGATTGATAATAATAGGAGTAATTAGTAAAGTAATTGTCGTTCAACCGATCATATAAGCATAATATGGCCAATAAAATAAGTTAGATTGATAATAATAAGAGTAATAAGTATAGTCATTATCGTTTTATCGATCATAGAAGCATAATATGGCTAATAATATGAGTTGGATTGATAATAATAAGAGTAATTAGTATAGTAATTGTCGTTCTACCGATCATATAAGCATAATATGGCCAATAATATAAGTTAGATTGATAATAATAAGAGTAATATGTATAGTAATTGTCGTTCTACCGATCATATAAGCATAATATCGCCAATAATATAAGTTAGATTGATAATAATAGGAGTAATATGTATAGTAATTATCGGTCTATCGATCATAGAAGCATAATGTGGTTAATAATGTGAGTTATATTGGTAATAGTAAGAGTAATAAGTCTAATAATTATCGTTCTATCGATCATAGGAGCATAATATGGCTAATAATAAAATTTAGATACATAATAACAAGAGTACTAAACCTAAGAATTATCGTTCTATCGATCACAGAAGCATAATATTGCTCATAATATGAGTTAGATTGATAAAAATGAGAGTAATATGTCTAATAATTATCGTTCTATCGATCGCAGAATCATAATATGGATATTAATATAAGTTAAATTGATCATAATGAGAGTAATATGTATAATAATACTCGTTCTATCGATCGTAGAAGCACAATATGGCTAATAATATAAGATAGATTGATAATAACAAGAGTAGTAAGTATAGCAACTATCGTCATATTGATCATATTAGCGTAATATGGTTTATAATATATGTTAGATTGATAATAATAAACGTCATAAATATACTAATTATCGTTCTACCGATCATAGAAGCATAATATGGCCAACAATATTAGTTAGATTGATCACAATTAGAGAAATAAGTATAGTAATTATCGTTCTAACCATCAAAGGAGCATAATATGGCTAATAACGTAAGTTAGATGATCATAACAAGAGTAATAAGTATAGTAACTGTCGTTCTATCGATCATAGATGCATAATATGGCTAATAATATGAGTTAGATCGATAGTAATAAGGGTAATAGGTATAGTGATTGTCGTTCTATCGATCATAGAAGCATAGTATGGTTAATAATATGAGTTGGATTGATAATAATAAAAGTAGTAAGTATAGTAATTGTCGTTCTATCGATCATATCTGCATAATATGGTTAATAATATGAGTTGGATTGATAATAATAAGAGTAATAAGTCTAGTAATTGTCGTTCTATCGACCATGGACGCATAATATAGCTAATAATATAACGTAGGTCGATAATAATAATAGTAATAAGTATAGTAATTGTCGTTCTACCGATCATATAAGCATAATATGGCCAATAAAATAAGTTAGATTGATAATAATAAGAGTAATAAGTATAGTAATTGTCGTTCTATCGATCATAGATGCATAATATGGCTAATAATATAAGATAGATCGACAGTAATAAGAGTAATAGGTATAGTGATTGTCGTTCTACCGATCATATAAGCATAATATGGCCAACAATATAAGTTAGATTGATAATAATAAGAGTAATAAGTATAGTCATTGTCGTTCTATCGATCATAGAAGCATAATATGGCTAATAATATGAGTTGGATTGAGAAAAATAAGAGTAATTAGTATAGTAATTGTCGTTCTACCCATCATATAAGCATAATATGGCCAACAATATGAGTTAGATTGATAATAATAAGAGTAATAAGTATAGTAATTGTCGTTCTATCGACCATGGAAGCATAATATAGCTAATAATATAACTTAGGTTGATAATAATAGTAGTAATAAGTGTAGTAATTGTCGTTCTACCTATCATATAAGCATAATATGGCCAATAAAATAAGTTGGATTGATAATAATAGTAATAAGTATAGTCATTGTCGTTCTATCGATCATAGAAGCATAGTATGGTTAATAATATGAGTTGGATTGATAATAATAAAATTAATACGTATTGTAATTGTCGTTCTATCGATCATATCTGCATAATATGGTTAATAATATGAGTTGGATTGATAATAATAAGAGTAATAAGTCTAGTAATTGTCGTTCTATCGACCATGGACGCATAATATAGCTAATAATATAACTTAGGTTGATAATAATAGTAGTAATAAGTATAGTAATTGTCGTTCTACCTATCATATAAGTATAATATGGCCAATAAAATAAGTTGGATTGATAATAATAGGAATAAGTATAGTCATTGTCGATCTATCGATCATAGAAGCATAATATGGCTAATAATATGAGTTAGATTGATAATAAGAAGAGTAATATGTATAGTAATTGTCGTTCTATCGATCATATCTGCATAATATGGTTAATAATATGAGTTGGATTGATAATAATAAGAGTAATAAGTATAGTAATTGTCGTTCTATCGACCATGGAAGCATAATATAGCTAATAATATAACTTAGGTTGATAATAATAGTAGTAATAAGTATAGTAATTGTCGTTCTACCTATCATATAAGCATAATATGGCCAATAAAATAAGTTGGATTGATAATAATAGTAATAAGTATAGTCATTCTCGTTCTATCGATCATAGAAGCATAGTATGGTTAATAATATGAGTTGGATTGATAATAATAAAAGTATTACGTACTGTAATTGTCGTTCTATCGATCATATCTGCATAATATGGTTAATAATATGAGTTGGATTGATAACAATAATAGTAATAAGTATAGTAATTGTCGTTCTACCGATCATATAAGCATAATATGGCCAACAATATAAGTTGGATTGATAACAATAAGAGTAATAAGTATAGTCATTGTCGTTCTATCGATCATAGAAGCATAATATGGCTAATAATATGAGTTGGATTGATAATAACAAGAGTAATTAGTATAGTAATTGTCGTTCTACCGATTATATAAGCATAATATGCCCAATAATATAAGTTAGATTGATAATAATAAGAGTAATAAGTATAGTCATTGTCGATCTATCGATCATAGAAGCATAATATGGCTAATAATATGAGTTAGATTGATAATAAGAAGAGCAATATGTATAGTAATTGTCGTTCTATCGATCATATCCGCATAATATGGTTAATAATATGAGTTGGATTGATAATAATAAGAGTAATAAGTATAGTAATTGTCGTTCTATCGACCATGGAAGCATAATATAGCTAATAATATAACATAGGTTGATAATAATAGTAGTAATAAGTATAGTAATTGTCGTTCTACCGATCATATAAGCATAATATGGCCAATAAAATAAGTTAGATTGATAATAATAAGAGTAATAAGTATAGTAATTGACGTTCTATCGATCATAGATGCATAATATGGCAAATAATATGAGTTAGATCGATAGTAATAAGAGTAATAGGTATAGTGATTGTCGTTCTATCGATCATATAAGCACAATATGGCTAATAATATGAGTAAGATTGATAATAAGAAGAGTAATAAGTATAGTAATTGTGGTTCTATCGATCATATCTGCATAATATGGTTAATAATATGAGTTGGATTGATAATAATAAGAGTAATTAGTATAGTAATTGTCGTTCTACCGACCATGGAAGCATAATATGGCTGATAATATAAGTTAGATTGATAATAATAAGAGTAATAAGTGTAGTAATTTTAGGTCCATCTATCATATAAGTATTATATGACTAATAATATGAGTTAGATTGATAATAATAATAGTGATGAGTATAGTAATTGTCGTTCTACCGATCATATAAGCATAATATGCCCAATAATATAAGTTAGATTGATAATAATAAGAGTAATAAGTATAGTCATTATCGTTCTATCGATCATAGAAGCATAATATGGCTAATAATATGAGTTGTATTGATAATAATAAGAGTAATTAGTATAGTAATTGTCGTTCTACCGATTATATAAGCATAATATGCCCAATAATATAAGTTAGATTGATAATAATAAGAGTAATAAGTATAGTCGTTGTCGATCTATCGATCATAGAGGCATAATATGGCTAATAATATGAGTTAGATTGATAATAAGAAGAGTAATATGTATAGTAATTGTCGTTCTATCGATCATATCTGCATAATATGGTTAATAATATGAGTTGGATTGATAATAATAAGAGTAATTAGTATAGTAATTGTCGTTCTACCGATCATATAAGCATAATATGCCCAATAATATAAGTTAGATTGATAATAATAAGAGAAATAAGTATAGTCGTTGTCGATCTATCGATCATAGAGGCATAATATGGCTAATAATATGAGTTAGATTGATAATAAGAAGAGTAATATGTATAGTAATTGTCGTTCTATCGATCATATCTGCATAATATGGTTAATAATATGAGTTGGATTGATAATAATAAGAGTAATTAGTATAGTAATTGTCGTTCTACCGATCATATAAGCATAATATGCCCAATAATATAAGTTAGATTGATAATAATAAGAGAAATAAGTATAGTCGTTGTCGATCTATCGATCATAGAGGCATAATATGGCTAATAATATGAGTTAGATTGATAATAAGAAGAGTAATATGTATAGTAATTGTCGTTCTATCGATCATATCTGCATAATATGGTTAATAATATGAGTTGGATTGATAATAATAAGAGTAATTAGTATAGTAATTGTCGTTCTACCGATCATATAAGCATAATATGCCCAATAACATAAGTTAGATTGATAATAATAAGAGAAATAAGTATAGTCGTTGTCGATCTATCGATCATAGAGGCATAATATGGCTAATAATATGAGTTAGATTGATAATAAGAAGAGTAATATGTATAGTAATTGTCGTTCTATCGATCATATCTGCATAATATGGTTAATAATATGAGTTGGATTGATAATAATAAGAGTAATTAGTATAGTAATTGTCGTTCAACCGATCATATAAGCATAATATGGCCAATAAAATAAGTTAGATTGATAATAATAAGAGTAATAAGTATAGTAATTGTCGTTCTACCGATCATATAAGCATAATATGGTCAACAATATAAGGCAGATTGGAAATAATAAGAGTAATAAGTATAGTTATTGTCGTTCTATCGACCATGGAAGCATAATATGGCTAATAATATGAGTTAGATTGATAATAATAAGAGCAATAAGTATAGTAATTGTCGTTCTATCGATCATATCTGCATAATATGGTTAATAATATGAGTTGGATTGATAATAATAAGAGCAATTGGTATAGTAATTGTCGTTCTACCGATCATATAAGCATAATATGCCCAATAATATCAGTTAGATTGATAATAATAAGAGTAATAAGTATAGTCGTTGTCGATCTATCGATCATAGAGGCATAATATGGCTAATAATATGAGTTAGATTGATAATAAGAAGAGTAATATGTATAGTAATTGTCGTTCTATCGATCATATCTGCATAATATGGTTAATAATATGAGTTGGATTGATAATAATAGGAGTAATTAGTAAAGTAATTGTCGTTCAACCGATCATATAAGCATAATATGGCCAATAAAATAAGTTAGATTGATAATAATAAGAGTAATAAGTATAGTAATTGTCGTTCTACCGATCATATAAGCATAATATGCCCAATAATATAAGTTAGATTGATAATAATAAGAGTAATAAGTATAGTCATTATCGTTCTATCGATCATAGAAGCATAATATGGCGAATAATATGAGTTGGATTGATAATAATAAGAGTAATTAGTATAGTAATTGTCGTTCTACCGATTATAGAAGCATAATATGCCCAATAATATAAGTTAGATTGATAATAATAAGAGTAATAAGTATAGTCGTTGTCGATCTATCGATCATAGAGGCATAATATGGCTAATAATATGAGTTAGATTGATAATAAGAAGAGTGATATGTATAGTAATTGTCGTTCTATCGATCATAGATGCATAATATGGCTAATAATATGAGTTAGATCGAAAGTAATAAGAGTAATAGGTATAGTGATTGTCGTTCTATCGATCATAGATGCATAATATGGCTAATAATATGAGTTAGATCGATAGTACTTAGAGTAATAGGTATAGTGATTGTCGTTCTATCGATCATATCTGCATAATATGGTTAATAATATGAGTTGGATTGATAATAATAAGAGCAATAAGTATAGTAATTGTCGTTCTATCGATCATATCTGCATAATATGGTTAATAATATGAGTTGGATTGATAATAATAAGAGTAATTGGTATAGTAATTGTCGTTCTACCGATCATATAAGCATAATATGGCCAACAATATGAGTTAGATTGATAATAATAAGAGTAATAAGTATGGTCATTGTCGATCTATCGATCATAGAAGCATAATATGGCTAATAATATGAGTTAGATTGATAATAAGAAGAGTAATTAGTATAGTAATTGTCGTTCTACCGATTATATAAGCATAATATGCCCAATAATATAAGTTAGATTGATAATAATAAGAGTAATAAGTATAGTAGTTGTCGTTCTACCGACCATGGAAGCATAATATGGCTGATAATATAAGTTAGATTGATAATAATAAGAGTAATAAGTATAGTAATTTTAGGTCCATCTATCATATAAGTATAATATGGCTAATAATATGAGTTAGATTGATAATAGTAATAGTGATAAGTATAGTAATTGTCGTTCTACCGATCATATAAGCATAATATGCCCAATAATATAAGTTAGAGTGATAATAATAAGAGTAATAAGTATAGTCATTGTCGTTCTATCGATCATAGAAGCATAGTATGGTTAATAATATGAGTTGGATTGATAATAATAAAAGTATTACGTACTGTAATTGTCGTTCTATCGATCATATCTGCATAATATGGTTAATAATATGAGTTGGATTGATAATAATAATAGTAATAAGTATAGTAATTGTCGTTCTACCGATCATATAAGCATAATATGGCCAATAAAATAAGTTAGATTGATAATAATAAGAGTAATAAGTATAGTAATTGTCGTTCTATCGATCATAGATGCATAATATGGCTAATAATATGAGTTAGATCGATAGTAATAAGAGTAATAGGTATAGTGATTGTCGTTCTATCGATCATATAAGCATAATATGGCTAATAATATCAGTAAGATTGATAATAAGAAGAGTAATAAGTATAGTAATTGTGGTTCCATCGATCATATCTGCATAATATGGTTAATAATATGAGTTGGATTGATAATAATAAGAGCAATTGGTATAGTAATTGTCGTTCTACCGATCATATAAGCATAATATGCCCAATAATATAAGTTAGATTGATAATAATAAGAGTAATAAGTATAGTCGTTGTCGATCTATCGATCATAGAGGCATAATATGGCTAATAATATGAGTTAGATTGATAATAAGAAGAGTAATATGTATAGTAATTGTCGTTCTACTGATCATATCTGCATAATATGGTTAATAATATGAGTTGGATTGATAATAATAAGAGTAATTAGTATAGTAATTGTCGTTCAACCGATCATATAAGCATAATATGGCCAATAAAATAAGTTAGATTGATAATAATAAGAGTAATAAGTATAGTAATTGTCGTTCTACCGATCATATAAGCATAATATGGTCAATAAAATAAGTTAGAATGATCATAATAAGAGTAATAAGTATAGTAATTGTCGTTCTACCGACCATGGAAGCATAATATGGCTGATAATATAAGTTAGATTGATAATAATAAGAGTAATAAGTGTAGTAATTTTAGGTCCATCTATCATATAAGTATTATATGACTAATAATATGAGTTATATTGATAATAATAATAGTGATAAGTATAGTAATTGTCGTTCTACCGATCATATAAGCATAATATGGCCAACAATATAAGTTAGATTGGTAATAATAAGAGTAATAAGTATAGTCATTGTCGTTCTATCGACCATAGAAGCATAATATGGCTAATAATATGAGTTAGATTGATAATAATAAGAGTAATAAGTGTAGTAATTTTAGGTCCATCTATCATATAAGTATTATATGACTAATAATATGAGTTAGATTGATAATAATAATAGTGATAAGTATAGTAATTGTCGTTCTACCGATCATATAAGCATAATATGCCTAATAATATAAGTTAGATTGATAATAATAAGAGTAATAAGTATAGTCATTGTCGTTCTATCGATCATAGAAGCATAGTATGGTTAATAATATGAGTTGGATTGATAATAATAAAAGTATTACGTACTGTAATTGTCGTTCTATCGATCATATCTGCATAATATGGTTAATAATATGAGTTGGATTGATAATAATAATAGTAATAAGTATAGTAATTGTCGTTCTACCGATCATATAAGCATAATATGGCCAATAAAATAAGTTAGATTGATAATAATAAGAGTAATAAGTATAGTAATTGTCGTTCTATCGATCATAGATGCATAATATGGCTAATAATATGAGTTAGATCGATAGTAATAAGAGTAATAGGTATAGTGATTGTCGTTCTATCGATCATATAAGCATAATATGGCTAATAATATGAGTAAGATTGATAATAAGAAGAGTAATAAGTATAGTAATTGTGGTTCTATCGATCATATCTGCATAATATGGTTAATAATATGAGTTGGATTAATAATAATAAGAGTAATTAGTATAGTAATTGTCGTTCTACCGACCATGGAAGCATAATATGGCTGATAATATAAGTTAGATTGATAATACGAAGAGTAATTAGTATAGTAATTGTCGTTCTACCGATTATATGAGCATAATATGCCCAATAATATAAGTTAGATTGATAATAGTAAGAGTAATAAGTATAGTCATTGTCGATCTATCGATCATAGAAGCATAATATGGCTAATAATATGAGTTAGATTGATAATAAGTAGAGTAATAAGTATAGTAATTGTCGTTCTATCGATCATATCTGCATAATATGGTTAATAATATTAGTTGGATTGATACTAATAAGAGTAATTAGTATAGTAATTGTCGTTCTACCGACCATGGAAGCATAATATGGCTGATAATATAAGTTAGATTGATAATAATAAGAGTAATAAGTGTAGTAATTTTAGGTCCATCTATCATATAACTATTATATGACTAATAATATGAGTTAGATTGATAATAATAATAGTGATAAGTATAGTAATTGTCGTTCTACCGATCATATAAGCATAATATGGCCAACAATATAAGTTAGATTGGTAATAATAAGAGTAATAAGTATAGTCATTGTCGTTCTATCGACCATAGAAGCATAATATGGCTAATAATATGAGTTAGATTGATAATAATAAGAGTAATAAATGTAGTAATTTTAGGTCCATCTATCATATAAGTATTATATGACTAATAATATGAGATAGATTGATAATAATAATAGTGATAAGTATAGTAATTGTCGTTCTACCGATCATATAAGCATAATATGCCCAATAATATAAGTTAGATTGATAATAATAAGAGTAATAAGTATAGTCATTATCGTTCTATCGATCATAGAAGCATAATATGGCTAATAATATGAGTTGGATTGATAATAATAAGAGTAATTAGTATAGTAATTGTCGTTCTACCGATTATATAAGCATAATATGCCCAATAATATAAGTTAGATTGATAATAATAAGAGTAATAAGTATAGTCGTTGTCGATCTATCGATCATAGAGGCATAATATGGCTAATAATATGAGTTAGATTGATAATAAGAAGAGTAATATGTATAGTAATTGTCGTTCTATCGATCATATCTGCATAATATGGTTAATAATATGAGTTGGATTGATAATAATAAGAGTAATTAGTATAGTAATTGTCGTTCTATCGATCATAGATGCATAATATGGCTAATAATATGAGTTAGATCGATAGTAATAAGAGTAAGAGGTATAGTGATTGTCGTTCTATCGATCATAGATGCATAATATGGCTAATAATATGAGTTAGATCGATAGTAATAAGAGTAATAGGTATAGTGATTGTCGTTCTATCGATCATATCTGCATAATATGGTTAATAATATGAGTTGGATTGATAATAATAATAGTAATAAGTATAGTAATTGTCGTTCTACCGATCTTATAAGCATAATATGGTCAATAAAATAAGTAAGAATGATCATAATAAGAGTAATTAGTATAGTAGTTGTCGTTCCACCGATTATATAAGCATATATGCCCAATAATATAAGTTAGATTGATAATAGTATGAGTAATAAGTATAGTCATTGTCGATCTATCGATCATAGAAGCATAATATGGCTAATAATATGAGTTCGATTGATAATAAGAAGAGTAATAAGTATAGTAATTGTCGTTCTATCGATCATATCTGCATAATATGGTTAATAATATTAGTTGGATTGATACTAATAACAGTAATTAGTATAGTAATTGTCGTTCTACCAACCATGGAAGCATAATATGGCTGATAATATAAGTTAGATTGATAATAATAAGAGTAATAAGTGTAGTAATTTTAGGTCCATCTATCATATAAGTATTATATGACTAATAATATGAGTTAGATTGATAATAATAATAGTGATAAGTATAGTAATTGTCGGTCTACCGATCATATAAGCATAATATGCCCAATAATATAAGTTAGATTGATAATAATAAGAGTAATAAGTATAGTCATTGTCGTTCTATCGATCATATCTGCATAATATGGTTAATAATATGAGTTGGATTGATAATAATAAGAGTAATAAGTCTAGTAATTGTCGTTCTATCGACCATGGACGCATAATATAGCTAATAATATAACGTAGGTTGATAATAATAATAGTAATAAGTATAGTAATTGTCGTTCTACCGATCATATAAGCATAATATGGCCAATAAAATAAGTTAGATTGATAATAATAAGAGTAATAAGTATAGTAATTGTCGTTCTATCGATCATAGATGCATAATATGGCTAATAATATGAGATAGATCGACAGTAATAAGAGTAATAGGTATAGTGATTGTCGTTCTACCGATCATATAAGTATAATATGGCCAACAATATAAGTTAGATTGATAATAATAAGAGTAATAAGTATAGTCATTGTCGTTCTATCGATCATAGAAGCATAATATGGCTAATAATATGAGTTGGATTGAGAAAAATAAGAGTAATTAGTATAGTAAATGGCGTTCTACCGATCATATAAGCATAATATGGCCAACAATATGAGTTAGATTGATAATAATAAGAGTAATAAGTATAGTAATTTTAGGTCCATCTATCATATAAGTATAATATGGCTAATAATATGAGTTAGATTGATAATAATAATAGTGATAAGTATAGTAATTGTCGTTCTACCGAACATATAAGCATAATATGGCCAACAATATAAGTTGGATTGATAATAATAAGAGTAATAAGTATAGTCATGGTCGATCTATCGATCATAGAAGCATAATATGGCTAATAATATGAGTTAGATTGATAATAAGAAGAGTAATATGTATCGTAATTGTCGTTCTATCGATCATATCTGCATAATATGGTTAATAATATGAGTTGGATTGATAATAATAAGAGTAATAAGTGCAGTAATTGTCGTTCTATCGACCATGGAAGCATAATATAGCTAATAATATAACTTAGGTTGATAATAATAGTAGTAATAAGTATAGTAATTGTCGTTCTACCTATCATATAAGCATAATATGGCCAATAAAATAAGTTGGATTGATAATAATAGTAATAAGTATAGTCATTGTCGATCTATCGATCATAGAAGCATAATATGGCTAATAATATGAGTTAGATTGATAATAACAAGAGTAATATGTATCGTAATTGTCGTTCTATCGATCATATCTGCATAATATGGTTAATAATATGAGTTGGATTGATAATAATAATAGTAATAAGTATAGTAATTGTCGTTCTACCGATCATATAAGCATAATATGGCCAACAATATAAGTTGGATTGATAACAATAAGAGTAATAAGTATAGTCATTGTCGTTCTATCGACCATAGAAGCATAATATGGCTAATAATATGAGTTGGATTGATAATAACAAGAGTAATTAGTATAGTAATTGTCGTTCTACCGATTATATAAGCATAATATGCCCAATAATATAAGTTAGATTGATAATAATAAGAGTAATAAGTATAGGCATTGTCGATCTATCGATCATATAATCATAATATGGCCAATAAAATAAGTTAGATTGATAATAATAAGAGTAATAAGTGTAGTAATTTTAGGTCCATCTATCGTATTATATGACTAATAATATGAGTTAGATTGATAATAATAATAGTGATACGTATAGTAATTGTCGTTCTACCGATCATAGAAGCATAATATGGCCAACAATATAAGTTAGATTGGAAATAATAAGAGAAATAAGTATAGTCATTGTCGTTCTATCGACCATAGAAGCATAATATGGCTAATAATATGAGTTAGATTGATAATAATAAGAGTAATAAGTATAGTAATTGTCGTTCTATCGATCATATCTGCATAATATGGTTAATAATATGAGTTGGATTGATAATAATAAGAGTAATTGGTATAGTAATTGTCGTTCCACCGATCATATAAGCATAATATGGCCAACAATATGAGTTAGATTGATAATAATAAGAGTAATAGGTATGGTCATTGTCGATCTATCGATCATTGAAGCATAATATGGCTAATAATATGAGTTAGATTGATAATAATAAGAGTAATAAGTATAGTAGTTGTCGTTCTACCGACCATGGAAGCATAATATGGCTGATAATATAAGTTAGATTGATAATAATAAGAGTAATAAGTATAGTAATTTTAGGTCCATCTATCATATAAGTATAATATGGCTAATAATATGAGTTAGATTGATAATAGTAATAGTGATAAGTATAGTAATTGTCGTTCTACCGATCATATAAGCATAATATGCCCAATAATATAAGTTAGAGTGATAATGATAAGAGTAATAAGTATAGTCATTGTCGTTCTATCGATCATAGAAGCATAATATGGCTAATAATATGAGTTGGATTGATAATAATAAGAGTAATTAGTATAGTAATTGTCGTTCTACCGATTATATAAGCATAATATGCCCAATAATATAAGTTAGATTGATAATAATAAGAGTAATAAGTATAGTCATTGTCGATCTATCGATCATAGAAGCATAATATGGCTAATAATATGAGTTAGATTGATAATAAGAAGAGTAATATGTATAGTAATTGTCGTTCTATCGATCATATCTGCATAATATGGTTAATAATATGAGTTGGATTGATAATAATAAGAGTAATAAGTATAGTAATTGTCGTTCTATCGACCATGGAAGCATAATATAGCTAATAATATAACTTAGGTTGAGAATAATAGTAGTAATAAGTATAGTAATTGTCGTTCTACCTATCTTTTAAGCATAATATGGCCAATAAAATAAGTTGGATTGATAATAATAGTAATAAGTATAGTCATTGTCGATTTATCGATCATAGAAGCATAATATGGCTAATAATATGAGTTAGATTGATAATAAGAAGAGTAATATGTATAGTAATTGTCGTTCTATCGATCATATCTGCATAATATGGTTAATAATATGAGTTGGATTGATAATAATAAGAGCAATAAGTATAGTAATTGTCGTTCTATCGACCATGGAAGCATAATATAGCTAATAATATAACTTAGGTTGATAATAATAGTAGTAATAAGTATAGTAATTGTCGTTCTACCTATCATATAAGCATAATATGGCCAATAAAATAAGTTGGATTGATAATAATAGTAATAAGTATAGTCATTGTCGTTCTATCGATCATAGAAGCATAATATGGCTAATAATATGAGTTGGATTGATAATAATAATAGTAATAAGTATATCAATTGTCGTTCTACCGATCATATAAGCATAATATGGTCAATAAAATAAGTTAGATTGATAATAGTAAGAGTAATAAGTATAGTCATTCTCGATCTATCGATCATAGAAGCATAATATGGCTAATAATATAAGTTAGATTGATAATAAGAAGAGTAATAAGTATAGTAATTGTCGTTCTATCGATCATATCTGCATAATATGGTTAATAATATTAGTTGGATTGATACTAATAAGAGTAATTAGTATAGTAATTGTCGTTCTACCGACCATGGAAGCATAATATGGCTGATAATATAAGTTAGATTGATAATAATAAGAGTAATAAGTGTAGTAATTTTAGGTCCATCTATCATATAAGTATTATATGACTAATAATATGAGTTAGATTGATAATAATAATAGTGATAAGTATAGTAATTGTCGTTCTACCGATCATATAAGCATAATATGGCCTACAATATAAGTTAGATTGGTAATAATAAGAGTAATAAGTATAGTAGTTGTCGTTCTACCGACCATGGAAGCATAATATGGCTGATAATATAAGTTAGATTGATAATAATAAGAGTAATAAGTATAGTAATTTTAGGTCCATCTATCATATAAGTATTATATGACTAATAATATGAGTTAGATTGATAATAATAATAGTGATAAGTATAGTAATTGTCGTTCTACCTATCATATAAGCATAATATGGCCAATAAAATAAGTTGGATTGATAATAATAGTAATAAGTATAGTCATTGTCGTTCTATCGATCATAGAAGCATAATATGGCTAATAATATGAGTTGGATTGATAATAATAATAGTAATAAGTATATCAATTGTCGTTCTACCGATCATATAAGCATAATATGGTCAATAAAATAAGTTAGAATGATCATAATAAGAGTAATTAGTATAGTAGTTGTCGTTCTACCGATTATATAAGCATAATATGCCCAACAATATAAGTTAGATTGATAATAGTAAGAGTAATGAGTATAGTCATTGTCGATCTATCGATCATAGAAGCATAATATGGCTAATAATATAAGTTAGATTGATAATAAGAAGAGTAATATGTATAGTAATTGTCGTTCTATCGATCATAGATGCATAATATGGCTAATAATATGAGTTAGATCGATAGTAATAAGGGTAATAGGTATAGTGATTGTCGTTCCATCGATCATTGAAGCATAGTATGGTTAATAATATGAGTTGGATTGATAATAATAAAAGTAATAAGTATAGTAATTGTCGTTCTATCGATCATATCTGCATAATATGGTTAATAATATGAGTTGGATTGATAATAATAAGAGTAATAAGTCTAGTAATTGTCGTTCTATCGACCATGGACGCATAATATAGCTAATAATATAACGTAGGTTGATAATAATAATAGTAATAAGTATAGTAATTGTCGTTCTACCGATCATATAAGCATAATATGGCCAATAAAATAAGTTAGATTGATAATAATAAGAGTAATAAGTATAGTAATTGTCGTTCTATCGATCATAGATGCATAATATGGCTAATAATATGAGATAGATCGACAGTAATAAGAGTAATAGGTATAGTGATTGTCGTTCTACCGATCATATAAGTATAATATGGCCAACAATATAAGTTAGATTGATAATAATAAGAGTAATAAGTATAGTCATTGTCGTTCTATCGATCATAGAAGCATAATATGGCTAATAATATGAGTTGGATTGAGAAAAATAAGAGTAATTAGTATAGTAAATGGCGTTCTACCGATCATATAAGCATAATATGGCCAACAATATGAGTTAGATTGATAATAATAAGAGTAATAAGTATAGTAATTTTAGGTCCATCTATCATATAAGTATAATATGGCTAATAATATGAGTTAGATTGATAATAATAATAGTGATAAGTATAGTAATTGTCGTTCTACCGAACATATAAGCATAATATGGCCAACAATATAAGTTGGATTGATAATAATAAGAGTAATAAGTATAGTCATGGTCGATCTATCGATCATAGAAGCATAATATGGCTAATAATATGAGTTAGATTGATAATAAGAAGAGTAATATGTATCGTAATTGTCGTTCTATCGATCATATCTGCATAATATGGTTAATAATATGAGTTGGATTGATAATAATAAGAGTAATAAGTGCAGTAATTGTCGTTCTATCGACCATGGAAGCATAATATAGCTAATAATATAACTTAGGTTGATAATAATAGTAGTAATAAGTATAGTAATTGTCGTTCTACCTATCATATAAGCATAATATGGCCAATAAAATAAGTTGGATTGATAATAATAGTAATAAGTATAGTCATTGTCGATCTATCGATCATAGAAGCATAATATGGCTAATAATATGAGTTAGATTGATAATAACAAGAGTAATATGTATCGTAATTGTCGTTCTATCGATCATATCTGCATAATATGGTTAATAATATGAGTTGGATTGATAATAATAATAGTAATAAGTATAGTAATTGTCGTTCTACCGATCATATAAGCATAATATGGCCAACAATATAAGTTGGATTGATAACAATAAGAGTAATAAGTATAGTCATTGTCGTTCTATCGACCATAGAAGCATAATATGGCTAATAATATGAGTTGGATTGATAATAACAAGAGTAATTAGTATAGTAATTGTCGTTCTACCGATTATATAAGCATAATATGCCCAATAATATAAGTTAGATTGATAATAATAAGAGTAATAAGTATAGGCATTGTCGATCTATCGATCATATAATCATAATATGGCCAATAAAATAAGTTAGATTGATAATAATAAGAGTAATAAGTGTAGTAATTTTAGGTCCATCTATCGTATTATATGACTAATAATATGAGTTAGATTGATAATAATAATAGTGATACGTATAGTAATTGTCGTTCTACCGATCATAGAAGCATAATATGGCCAACAATATAAGTTAGATTGGAAATAATAAGAGTAATAAGTATAGTCATTGTCGTTCTATCGACCATAGAAGCATAATATGGCTAATAATATGAGTTAGATTGATAATAATAAGAGTAATAAGTATAGTAATTGTCGTTCTATCGATCATATCTGCATAATATGGTTAATAATATGAGTTGGATTGATAATAATAAGAGTAATTGGTATAGTAATTGTCGTTCCACCGATCATATAAGCATAATATGGCCAACAATATGAGTTAGATTGATAATAATAAGAGTAATAGGTATGGTCATTGTCGATCTATCGATCATTGAAGCATAATATGGCTAATAATATGAGTTAGATTGATAATAATAAGAGTAATAAGTATAGTAGTTGTCGTTCTACCGACCATGGAAGCATAATATGGCTGATAATATAAGTTAGATTGATAATAATAAGAGTAATAAGTATAGTAATTTTAGGTCCATCTATCATATAAGTATAATATGGCTAATAATATGAGTTAGATTGATAATAGTAATAGTGATAAGTATAGTAATTGTCGTTCTACCGATCATATAAGCATAATATGCCCAATAATATAAGTTAGAGTGATAATAATAAGAGTAATAAGTATAGTCATTGTCGTTCTATCGATCATAGAAGCATAATATGGCTAATAATATGAGTTGGATTGATAATAATAAGAGTAATTAGTATAGTAATTGTCGTTCTACCGATTATATAAGCATAATATGCCCAATAATATAAGTTAGATTGATAATAATAAGAGTAATAAGTATAGTCATTGTCGATCTATCGATCATAGAAGCATAATATGGCTAATAATATGAGTTAGATTGATAATAAGAAGAGTAATATGTATAGTAATTGTCGTTCTATCGATCATATCTGCATAATATGGTTAATAATATGAGTTGGATTGATAATAATAAGAGTAATAAGTATATCAATTGTCGTTCTACCGATCATATAAGCATAATATGGTCAATAAAATAAGTTAGAATGATCATAATAAGAGTAATTAGTATAGTAGTTGTCGTTCTACCGATTATATAAGCATAATATGCCCAACAATATAAGTTAGATTGATAATAGTAAGAGTAATGAGTATAGTCATTGTCGATCTATCGATCATAGAAGCATAATATGGCTAATAATATAAGTTAGATTGATAATAAGAAGAGTAATATTTATAGTAATTGTCGTTCTATCGATCATAGATGCATAATATGGCTAATAATATGAGTTAGATCGATAGTAATAAGGGTAATAGGTATAGTGATTGTCGTTCCATCGATCATTGAAGCATAGTATGGTTAATAATATGAGTTGGATTGATAATAATAAAAGTAATAAGTATAGTAATTGTCGTTCTATCGATCATATCTGCATAATATGGTTAATAATATGAGTTGGATTGATAATAATAAGAGTAATAAGTCTAGTAATTGTCGTTCTATCGACCATGGACGCATAATATAGCTAATAATATAACGTAGGTTGATAATAATAATAGTAATAAGTATAGTAATTGTCGTTCTACCGATCATATAAGCATAATATGGCCAATAAAATAAGTTAGATTGATAATAATAAGAGTAATAAGTATAGTAATTGTCGTTCTATCGATCATAGATGCATAATATGGCTAATAATATGAGATAGATCGACAGTAATAAGAGTAATAGGTATAGTGATTGTCGTTCTACCGATCATATAAGTATAATATGGCCAACAATATAAGTTAGATTGATAATAATAAGAGTAATAAGTATAGTCATTGTCGTTCTATCGATCATAGAAGCATAATATGGCTAATAATATGAGTTGGATTGAGAAAAATAAGAGTAATTAGTATAGTAAATGGCGTTCTACCGATCATATAAGCATAATATGGCCAACAATATGAGTTAGATTGATAATAATAAGAGTAATAAGTATAGTAATTTTAGGTCCATCTATCATATAAGTATAATATGGCTAATAATATGAGTTAGATTGATAATAATAATAGTGATAAGTATAGTAATTGTCGTTCTACCGAACATATAAGCATAATATGGCCAACAATATAAGTTGGATTGATAATAATAAGAGTAATAAGTATAGTCATGGTCGATCTATCGATCATAGAAGCATAATATGGCTAATAATATGAGTTAGATTGATAATAAGAAGAGTAATATGTATCGTAATTGTCGTTCTATCGATCATATCTGCATAATATGGTTAATAATATGAGTTGGATTGATAATAATAAGAGTAATAAGTGCAGTAATTGTCGTTCTATCGACCATGGAAGCATAATATAGCTAATAATATAACTTAGGTTGATAATAATAGTAGTAATAAGTATAGTAATTGTCGTTCTACCTATCATATAAGCATAATATGGCCAATAAAATAAGTTGGATTGATAATAATAGTAATAAGTATAGTCATTGTCGATCTATCGATCATAGAAGCATAATATGGCTAATAATATGAGTTAGATTGATAATAACAAGAGTAATATGTATCGTAATTGTCGTTCTATCGATCATATCTGCATAATATGGTTAATAATATGAGTTGGATTGATAATAATAATAGTAATAAGTATAGTAATTGTCGTTCTACCGATCATATAAGCATAATATGGCCAACAATATAAGTTGGATTGATAACAATAAGAGTAATAAGTATAGTCATTGTCGTTCTATCGACCATAGAAGCATAATATGGCTAATAATATGAGTTGGATTGATAATAACAAGAGTAATTAGTATAGTAATTGTCGTTCTACCGATTATATAAGCATAATATGCCCAATAATATAAGTTAGATTGATAATAATAAGAGTAATAAGTATAGGCATTGTCGATCTATCGATCATATAATCATAATATGGCCAATAAAATAAGTTAGATTGATAATAATAAGAGTAATAAGTGTAGTAATTTTAGGTCCATCTATCGTATTATATGACTAATAATATGAGTTAGATTGATAATAATAATAGTGATACGTATAGTAATTGTCGTTCTACCGATCATAGAAGCATAATATGGCCAACAATATAAGTTAGATTGGAAATAATAAGAGTAATAAGTATAGTCATTGTCGTTCTATCGACCATAGAAGCATAATATGGCTAATAATATGAGTTAGATTGATAATAATAAGAGTAATAAGTATAGTAATTGTCGTTCTATCGATCATATCTGCATAATATGGTTAATAATATGAGTTGGATTGATAATAATAAGAGTAATTGGTATAGTAATTGTCGTTCCACCGATCATATAAGCATAATATGGCCAACAATATGAGTTAGATTGATAATAATAAGAGTAATAGGTATGGTCATTGTCGATCTATCGATCATTGAAGCATAATATGGCTAATAATATGAGTTAGATTGATAATAATAAGAGTAATAAGTATAGTAGTTGTCGTTCTACCGACCATGGAAGCATAATATGGCTGATAATATAAGTTAGATTGATAATAATAAGAGTAATAAGTATAGTAATTTTAGGTCCATCTATCATATAAGTATAATATGGCTAATAATATGAGTTAGATTGATAATAGTAATAGTGATAAGTATAGTAATTGTCGTTCTACCGATCATATAAGCATAATATGCCCAATAATATAAGTTAGAGTGATAATAATAAGAGTAATAAGTATAGTCATTGTCGTTCTATCGATCATAGAAGCATAATATGGCTAATAATATGAGTTGGATTGATAATAATAAGAGTAATTAGTATAGTAATTGTCGTTCTACCGATTATATAAGCATAATATGCCCAATAATATAAGTTAGATTGATAATAATAAGAGTAATAAGTATAGTCATTGTCGATCTATCGATCATAGAAGCATAATATGGCTAATAATATGAGTTAGATTGATAATCAGAAGAGTAATAAGTATAGTAATTGTCGTTCTATCGATCATAGATGCATAATATGGCTAATAATATGAGATAGATCGACAGTAATAAGAGTAATAGGTATAGTGATTGTCGTTCTACCGATCATATAAGTATAATATGGCCAACAATATAAGTTAGATTGATAATAATAAGAGTAATAAGTATAGTCATTGTCGTTCTATCGATCATAGAAGCATAATATGGCTAATAATATGAGTTGGATTGAGAAAAATAAGAGTAATTAGTATAGTAAATGGCGTTCTACCGATCATATAAGCATAATATGGCCAACAATATGAGTTAGATTGATAATAATAAGAGTAATAAGTATAGTAATTTTAGGTCCATCTATCATATAAGTATAATATGGCTAATAATATGAGTTAGATTGATAATAATAATAGTGATAAGTATAGTAATTGTCGTTCTACCGAACATATAAGCATAATATGGCCAACAATATAAGTTGGATTGATAATAATAAGAGTAATAAGTATAGTCATGGTCGATCTATCGATCATTGAAGCATAGTATGGTTAATAATATGAGTTGGATTGATAATAATAAAAGTAATAAGTATAGTAATTGTCGTTCTATCGATCATATCTGCATAATATGGTTAATAATATGAGTTGGATTGATAATAATAAGAGTAATAAGTCTAGTAATTGTCGTTCTATCGACCATGGACGCATAATATAGCTAATAATATAACGTAGGTTGATAATAATAATAGTAATAAGTATAGTAATTGTCGTTCTACCGATCATATAAGCATAATATGGCCAATAAAATAAGTTAGATTGATAATAATAAGAGTAATAAGTATAGTAATTGTCGTTCTATCGATCATAGATGCATAATATGGCTAATAATATGAGATAGATCGACAGTAATAAGAGTAATAGGTATAGTGATTGTCGTTCTACCGATCATATAAGTATAATATGGCCAACAATATAAGTTAGATTGATAATAATAAGAGTAATAAGTATAATCATTGTCGTTCTATCGATCATAGAAGCATAATATGGCTAATAATATGAGTTGGATTGAGAAAAATAAGAGTAATTAGTATAGTAAATGGCGTTCTACCGATCATATAAGCATAATATGGCCAACAATATGAGTTAGATTGATAATAATAAGAGTAATAAGTATAGTAATTTTAGGTCCATCTATCATATAAGTATAATATGGCTAATAATATGAGTTAGATTGATAATAATAATAGTGATAAGTATAGTAATTGTCGTTCTACCGAACATATAAGCATAATATGGCCAACAATATAAGTTGGATTGATAATAATAAGAGTAATAAGTATAGTCATGGTCGATCTATCGATCATAGAAGCATAATATGGCTAATAATATGAGTTAGATTGATAATAAGAAGAGTAATATGTATCGTAATTGTCGTTCTATCGATCATATCTGCATAATATGGTTAATAATATGAGTTGGATTGATAATAATAAGAGTAATAAGTGCAGTAATTGTCGTTCTATCGACCATGGAAGCATAATATAGCTAATAATATAACTTAGGTTGATAATAATAGTAGTAATAAGTATAGTAATTGTCGTTCTACCTATCATATAAGCATAATATGGCCAATAAAATAAGTTGGATTGATAATAATAGTAATAAGTATAGTCATTGTCGATCTATCGATCATAGAAGCATAATATGGCTAATAATATGAGTTAGATTGATAATAACAAGAGTAATATGTATCGTAATTGTCGTTCTATCGATCATATCTGCATAATATGGTTAATAATATGAGTTGGATTGATAATAATAATAGTAATAAGTATAGTAATTGTCGTTCTACCGATCATATAAGCATAATATGGCCAACAATATAAGTTGGATTGATAACAATAAGAGTAATAAGTATAGTCATTGTCGTTCTATCGACCATAGAAGCATAATATGGCTAATAATATGAGTTGGATTGATAATAACAAGAGTAATTAGTATAGTAATTGTCGTTCTACCGATTATATAAGCATAATATGCCCAATAATATAAGTTAGATTGATAATAATAAGAGTAATAAGTATAGGCATTGTCGATCTATCGATCATATAATCATAATATGGCCAATAAAATAAGTTAGATTGATAATAATAAGAGTAATAAGTGTAGTAATTTTAGGTCCATCTATCGTATTATATGACTAATAATATGAGTTAGATTGATAATAATAATAGTGATACGTATAGTAATTGTCGTTCTACCGATCATAGAAGCATAATATGGCCAACAATATAAGTTAGATTGGAAATAATAAGAGTAATAAGTATAGTCATTGTCGTTCTATCGACCATAGAAGCATAATATGGCTAATAATATGAGTTAGATTGATAATAATAAGAGTAATAAGTATAGTAATTGTCGTTCTATCGATCATATCTGCATAATATGGTTAATAATATGAGTTGGATTGATAATAATAAGAGTAATTGGTATAGTAATTGTCGTTCCACCGATCATATAAGCATAATATGGCCAACAATATGAGTTAGATTGATAATAATAAGAGTAATAGGTATGGTCATTGTCGATCTATCGATCATTGAAGCATAATATGGCTAATAATATGAGTTAGATTGATAATAATAAGAGTAATAAGTATAGTAGTTGTCGTTCTACCGACCATGGAAGCATAATATGGCTGATAATATAAGTTAGATTGATAATAATAAGAGTAATAAGTATAGTAATTTTATGTCCATCTATCATATAAGTATAATATGGCTAATAATATGAGTTAGATTGATAATAGTAATAGTGATAAGTATAGTAATTGTCGTTCTACCGATCATATAAGCATAATATGCCCAATAATATAAGTTAGAGTGATAATAATAAGAGTAATAAGTATAGTCATTGTCGTTCTATCGATCATAGAAGCATAATATGGCTAATAATATGAGTTGGATTGATAATAATAAGAGTAATTAGTATAGTAATTGTCGTTCTACCGATTATATAAGCATAATATGCCCAATAATATAAGTTAGATTGATAATAATAAGAGTAATAAGTATAGTCATTGTCGATCTATCGATCATAGAAGCATAATATGGCTAATAATATGAGTTAGATTGATAATCAGAAGAGTAATAAGTATAGTAATTGTCGTTCTATCGATCATAGATGCATAATATGGCTAATAATATGAGATAGATCGACAGTAATAAGAGTAATAGGTATAGTGATTGTCGTTCTACCGATCATATAAGTATAATATGGCCAACAATATAAGTTAGATTGATAATAATAAGAGTAATAAGTATAGTCATTGTCGTTCTATCGATCATAGAAGCATAATATGGCTAATAATATGAGTTGGATTGAGAAAAATAAGAGTAATTAGTATAGTAAATGGCGTTCTACCGATCATATAAGCATAATATGGCCAACAATATGAGTTAGATTGATAATAATAAGAGTAATAAGTATAGTAATTTTAGGTCCATCTATCATATAAGTATAATATGGCTAATAATATGAGTTAGATTGATAATAATAATAGTGATAAGTATAGTAATTGTCGTTCTACCGAACATATAAGCATAATATGGCCAACAATATAAGTTGGATTGATAATAATAAGAGTAATAAGTATAGTCATGGTCGATCTATCGATCATTGAAGCATAGTATGGTTAATAATATGAGTTGGATTGATAATAATAAAAGTAATAAGTATAGTAATTGTCGTTCTATCGATCATATCTGCATAATATGGTTAATAATATGAGTTGGATTGATAATAATAAGAGTAATAAGTCTAGTAATTGTCGTTCTATCGACCATGGACGCATAATATAGCTAATAATATAACGTAGGTTGATAATAATAATAGTAATAAGTATAGTAATTGTCGTTCTACCGATCATATAAGCATAATATGGCCAATAAAATAAGTTAGATTGATAATAATAAGAGTAATAAGTATAGTAATTGTCGTTCTATCGATCATAGATGCATAATATGGCTAATAATATGAGATAGATCGACAGTAATAAGAGTAATAGGTATAGTGATTGTCGTTCTACCGATCATATAAGTATAATATGGCCAACAATATAAGTTAGATTGATAATAATAAGAGTAATAAGTATAGTCATTGTCGTTCTATCGATCATAGAAGCATAATATGGCTAATAATATGAGTTGGATTGAGAAAAATAAGAGTAATTAGTATAGTAAATGGCGTTCTACCGATCATATAAGCATAATATGGCCAACAATATGAGTTAGATTGATAATAATAAGAGTAATAAGTATAGTAATTTTAGGTCCATCTATCATATAAGTATAATATGGCTAATAATATGAGTTAGATTGATAATAATAATAGTGATAAGTATAGTAATTGTCGTTCTACCGAACATATAAGCATAATATGGCCAACAATATAAGTTGGATTGATAATAATAAGAGTAATAAGTATAGTCATGGTCGATCTATCGATCATAGAAGCATAATATGGCTAATAATATGAGTTAGATTGATAATAAGAAGAGTAATATGTATCGTAATTGTCGTTCTATCGATCATATCTGCATAATATGGTTAATAATATGAGTTGGATTGATAATAATAAGAGTAATAAGTGCAGTAATTGTCGTTCTATCGACCATGGAAGCATAATATAGCTAATAATATAACTTAGGTTGATAATAATAGTAGTAATAAGTATAGTAATTGTCGTTCTACCTATCATATAAGCATAATATGGCCAATAAAATAAGTTGGATTGATAATAATAGTAATAAGTATAGTCATTGTCGATCTATCGATCATAGAAGCATAATATGGCTAATAATATGAGTTAGATTGATAATAACAAGAGTAATATGTATCGTAATTGTCGTTCTATCGATCATATCTGCATAATATGGTTAATAATATGAGTTGGATTGATAATAATAATAGTAATAAGTATAGTAATTGTCGTTCTACCGATCATATAAGCATAATATGGCCAACAATATAAGTTGGATTGATAACAATAAGAGTAATAAGTATAGTCATTGTCGTTCTATCGACCATAGAAGCATAATATGGCTAATAATATGAGTTGGATTGATAATAACAAGAGTAATTAGTATAGTAATTGTCGTTCTACCGATTATATAAGCATAATATGCCCAATAATATAAGTTAGATTGATAATAATAAGAGTAATAAGTATAGGCATTGTCGATCTATCGATCATATAATCATAATATGGCCAATAAAATAAGTTAGATTGATAATAATAAGAGTAATAAGTGTAGTAATTTTAGGTCCATCTATCGTATTATATGACTAATAATATGAGTTAGATTGATAATAATAATAGTGATACGTATAGTAATTGTCGTTCTACCGATCATAGAAGCATAATATGGCCAACAATATAAGTTAGATTGGAAATAATAAGAGTAATAAGTATAGTCATTGTCGTTCTATCGACCATAGAAGCATAATATGGCTAATAATATGAGTTAGATTGATAATAATAAGAGTAATAAGTATAGTAATTGTCGTTCTATCGATCATATCTGCATAATATGGTTAATAATATGAGTTGGATTGATAATAATAAGAGTAATTGGTATAGTAATTGTCGTTCCACCGATCATATAAGCATAATATGGCCAACAATATGAGTTAGATTGATAATAATAAGAGTAATAGGTATGGTCATTGTCGATCTATCGATCATTGAAGCATAATATGGCTAATAATATGAGTTAGATTGATAATAATAAGAGTAATAAGTATAGTAGTTGTCGTTCTACCGACCATGGAAGCATAATATGGCTGATAATATAAGTTAGATTGATAATAATAAGAGTAATAAGTATAGTAATTTTAGGTCCATCTATCATATAAGTATAATATGGCTAATAATATGAGTTAGATTGATAATAGTAATAGTGATAAGTATAGTAATTGTCGTTCTACCGATCATATAAGCATAATATGCCCAATAATATAAGTTAGAGTGATAATAATAAGAGTAATAAGTATAGTCATTGTCGTTCTATCGATCATAGAAGCATAATATGGCTAATAATATGAGTTGGATTGATAATAATAAGAGTAATTAGTATAGTAATTGTCGTTCTACCGATTATATAAGCATAATATGCCCAATAATATAAGTTAGATTGATAATAATAAGAGTAATAAGTATAGTCATTGTCGATCTATCGATCATAGAAGCATAATATGGCTAATAATATGAGTTAGATTGATAATAAGAAGAGTAATATGTATAGTAATTGTCGTTCTATCGATCATATCTGCATAATATGGTTAATAATATGAGTTGGATTGATAATAATAAGAGTAATAAGTATAGTAATTGTCGTTCTATCGACCATGGAAGCATAATATAGCTAATAATATAACTTAGGTTGAGAATAATAGTAGTAATAAGTATAGTAATTGTCGTTCTACCTATCTTTTAAGCATAATATGGCCAATAAAATAAGTTGGATTGATAATAATAGTAATAAGTATAGTCATTGTCGATTTATCGATCATAGAAGCATAATATGGCTAATAATATGAGTTAGATTGATAATAAGAAGAGTAATATGTATAGTAATTGTCGTTCTATCGATCATATCTGCATAATATGGTTAATAATATGAGTTGGATTGATAATAATAAGAGCAATAAGTATAGTAATTGTCGTTCTATCGACCATGGAAGCATAATATAGCTAATAATATAACTTAGGTTGATAATAATAGTAGTAATAAGTATAGTAATTGTCGTTCTACCTATCATATAAGCATAATATGGCCAATAAAATAAGTTGGATTGATAATAATAGTAATAAGTATAGTCATTGTCGTTCTATCGATCATAGAAGCATAATATGGCTAATAATATGAGTTGGATTGATAATAATAATAGTAATAAGTATATCAATTGTCGTTCTACCGATCATATAAGCATAATATGGTCAATAAAATAAGTTAGAATGATCATAATAAGAGTAATTAGTATAGTAGTTGTCGTTCTACCGATTATATAAGCATAATATGCCCAATAATATAAGTTAGATTGATAATAGTAAGAGTAATAAGTATAGTCATTGTCGATCTATCGATCATAGAAGCATAATATGGCTAATAATATAAGTTAGATTGATAATAAGAAGAGTAATAAGTATAGTAATTGTCGTTCTATCGATCATATCTGCATAATATGGTTAATAATATTAGTTGGATTGATACTAATAAGAGTAATTAGTATAGTAATTGTCGTTCTACCGACCATGGAAGCATAATATGGCTGATAATATAAGTTAGATTGATAATAATAAGAGTAATAAGTGTAGTAATTTTAGGTCCATCTATCATATAAGTATTATATGACTAATAATATGAGTTAGATTGATAATAATAATAGTGATAAGTATAGTAATTGTCGTTCTACCGATCATATAAGCATAATATGGCCTACAATATAAGTTAGATTGGTAATAATAAGAGTAATAAGTATAGTAGTTGTCGTTCTACCGACCATGGAAGCATAATATGGCTGATAATATAAGTTAGATTGATAATAATAAGAGTAATAAGTATAGTAATTTTAGGTCCATCTATCATATAAGTATTATATGACTAATAATATGAGTTAGATTGATAATAATAATAGTGATAAGTATAGTAATTGTCGTTCTACCTATCATATAAGCATAATATGGCCAATAAAATAAGTTGGATTGATAATAATAGTAATAACTATAGTCATTGTCGTTCTATCGATCATAGAAGCATAATATGGCTAATAATATGAGTTGGATTGATAATAATAATAGTAATAAGTATATCAATTGTCGTTCTACCGATCATGTAAGCATAATATGGTCAATAAAATAAGTTAGAATGATCATAATAAGAGTAATTAGTATAGTAGTTGTCGTTCTACCGATTATATAAGCATAATATGCCCAACAATATAAGTTAGATTGATAATAGTAAGAGTAATGAGTATAGTCATTGTCGATCTATCGATCATAGAAGCATAATATGGCTAATAATATAAGTTAGATTGATAATAAGAAGAGTAATATGTATAGTAATTGTCGTTCTATCGATCATAGATGCATAATATGGCTAATAATATGAGTTAGATCGATAGTAATAAGGGTAATAGGTATAGTGATTGTCGTTCCATCGATCATTGAAGCATAGTATGGTTAATAATATGAGTTGGATTGATAATAATAAAAGTAATAAGTATAGTAATTGTCGTTCTACCGATTATATAAGCATAATATGCCCAATAATATAAGTTAGATTGATAATAATAAGAGTAATAAGTATAGGCATTGTCGATCTATCGATCATATAATCATAATATGGCCAATAAAATAAGTTAGATTGATAATAATAAGAGTAATAAGTGTAGTAATTTTAGGTCCATCTATCGTATTATATGACTAATAATATGAGTTAGATTGATAATAATAATAGTGATACGTATAGTAATTGTCGTTCTACCGATCATAGAAGCATAATATGGCCAACAATATAAGTTAGATTGGAAATAATAAGAGTAATAAGTATAGTCATTGTCGTTCTATCGACCATAGAAGCATAATATGGCTAATAATATGAGTTAGATTGATAATAATAAGAGTAATAAGTATAGTAATTGTCGTTCTATCGATCATATCTGCATAATATGGTTAATAATATGAGTTGGATTGATAATAATAAGAGTAATTGGTATAGTAATTGTCGTTCCACCGATCATATAAGCATAATATGGCCAACAATATGAGTTAGATTGATAATAATAAGAGTAATAGGTATGGTCATTGTCGATCTATCGATCATTGAAGCATAATATGGCTAATAATATGAGTTAGATTGATAATAGTAATAGTGATAAGTATAGTAATTGTCGTTCTACCGATCATATAAGCATAATATGGCCAACAATATAAGTTAGATTGATAATAATAAGAGTAATAAGTATAGTCATTGTCGTTCTATCGATCATAGAAGCATAATATGGCTAATAATATGAGTTGGATTGAGAAAAATAAGAGTAATTAGTATAGTAATTGTCGTTCTACCCATCATATAAGCATAATATGGCCAACAATATGAGTGAGATTGATAATAATAAGAGTAATAAGTATAGTAATTGTCGTTCTATCGACCATGGAAGCATAATATAGCTAATAATATAACTTAGGTTGATAATAATAGTAGTAATAAGTGTAGTAATTGTCGTTCTACCTATCATATAAGCATAATATGGCCAATAAAATAAGTTGGATTGATAATAATAGTAATAAGTATAGTCATTGTCGTTCTATCGATCATAGAAGCATAGTATGGTTAATAATATGAGTTGGATTGATAATAATAAAATTAATACGTATTGTAATTGTCGTTCTATCGATCATATCTGCATAATATGGTTAATAATATGAGTTGGATTGATAATAATAAGAGTAATAAGTCTAGTAATTGTCGTTCTATCGACCATGGACGCATAATATAGCTAATAATATAACTTAGGTTGATAATAATAGTAGTAATAAGTATAGTAATTGTCGTTCTACCTATCATATAAGTATAATATGGCCAATAAAATAAGTTGGATTGATAATAATAGTAATAAGTATAGTCATTGTCGATCTATCGATCATAGAAGCATAATATGGCTAATAATATGAGTTAGATTGATAATAAGAAGAGTAATATGTATAGTAATTGTCGTTCTATCGATCATATCTGCATAATATGGTTAATAATATGAGTTGGATTGATAATAATAAGAGTAATAAGTATAGTAATTGTCGTTCTATCGACCATGGAAGCATAATATAGCTAATAATATAACTTAGGTTGATAATAATAGTAGTAATAAGTATAGTAATTATCGTTCTACCTATCATATAAGCATAATATGGCCAATAAAATAAGTTGGATTGATAATAATAGTAATAAGTATAGTCATTCTCGTTCTATCGATCATAGAAGCATAGTATGGTTAATAATATGAGTTGGATCGATAATAATAAAAGTATTACGTACTGTAATTGTCGTTCTATCGATCATATCTGCATAATATGGTTAATAATATGAGTTGGATTGATAACAATAATAGTAATAAGTATAGTAATTGTCGTTCTACCGATCATATAAGCATAATATGGCCAACAATATAAGTTGGATTGATAACAATAAGAGTAATAAGTATAGTCATTGTCGTTCTATCGATCATAGAAGCATAATATGGCTAATAATATGAGTTGGATTGATAATAACAAGAGTAATTAGTATAGTAATTGTCGTTCTACCGATTATATAAGCATAATATGCCCAATAATATAAGTTAGATTGATAATAATAAGAGTAATAAGTATAGTCATTGTCGATCTATCGATCATAGAAGCATAATATGGCTAATAATATGAGTTAGATTGATAATAAGAAGAGCAATATGTATAGTAATTGTCGTTCTATCGATCATATCTGCATAATATGGTTAATAATATGAGTTGGATTGATAATAATAAGAGTAATAAGTATAGTAATTGTCGTTCTATCGACCATGGAAGCATAATATAGCTAATAATATAACATAGGTTGATAATAATAGTAGTAATAAGTATAGTAATTGTCGTTCTACCGATCATATAAGCATAATATGGCCAATAAAATAAGTTAGATTGATAATAATAAGAGTAATAAGTATAGTAATTGACGTTCTATCGATCATAGATGCATAATATGGCAAATAATATGAGTTAGATCGATAGTAATAAGAGTAATAGGTATAGTGATTGTCGTTCTATCGATCATATAAGCACAATATGGCTAATAATATGAGTAAGATTGATAATAAGAAGAGTAATAAGTATAGTAATTGTGGTTCTATCGATCATATCTGCATAATATGGTTAATAATATGAGTTGGATTGATAATAATAAGAGTAATTAGTATAGTAATTGTCGTTCTACCGACCATGGAAGCATAATATGGCTGATAATATAAGTTAGATTGATAATAATAAGAGTAATAAGTGTAGTAATTTTAGGTCCATCTATCATATAAGTATTATATGACTAATAATATGAGTTAGATTGATAATAATAATAGTGATGAGTATAGTAATTGTCGTTCTACCGATCATATAAGCATAATATGCCCAATAATATAAGTTAGATTGATAATAATAAGAGTAATAAGTATAGTCATTATCGTTCTATCGATCATAGAAGCATAATATGGCTAATAATATGAGTTGTATTGATAATAATAAGAGTAATTAGTATAGTAATTGTCGTTCTACCGATTATATAAGCATAATATGCCCAATAATATAAGTTAGATTGATAATAATAAGAGTAATAAGTATAGTCGTTGTCGATCTATCGATCATAGAGGCATAATATGGCTAATAATATGAGTTAGATTGATAATAAGAAGAGTAATATGTATAGTAATTGTCGTTCTATCGATCATATCTGCATAATATGGTTAATAATATGAGTTGGATTGATAATAATAAGAGTAATTAGTATAGTAATTGTCGTTCTACCGATCATATAAGCATAATATGCCCAATAATATAAGTTAGATTGATAATAATAAGAGAAATAAGTATAGTCGTTGTCGATCTATCGATCATAGAGGCATAATATGGCTAATAATATGAGTTAGATTGATAATAAGAAGAGTAATATGTATAGTAATTGTCGTTCTATCGATCATATCTGCATAATATGGTTAATAATATGAGTTGGATTGATAATAATAAGAGTAATTAGTATAGTAATTGTCGTTCTACCGATCATATAAGCATAATATGCCCAATAATATAAGTTAGATTGATAATAATAAGAGAAATAAGTATAGTCGTTGTCGATCTATCGATCATAGAGGCATAATATGGCTAATAATATGAGTTAGATTGATAATAAGAAGAGTAATATGTATAGTAATTGTCGTTCTATCGATCATATCTGCATAATATGGTTAATAATATGAGTTGGATTGATAATAATAAGAGTAATTAGTATAGTAATTGTCGTTCTACCGATCATATAAGCATAATATGCCCAATAACATAAGTTAGATTGATAATAATAAGAGAAATAAGTATAGTCGTTGTCGATCTATCGATCATAGAGGCATAATATGGCTAATAATATGAGTTAGATTGATAATAAGAAGAGTAATATGTATAGTAATTGTCGTTCTATCGATCATATCTGCATAATATGGTTAATAATATGAGTTGGATTGATAATAATAAGAGTAATTAGTATAGTAATTGTCGTTCAACCGATCATATAAGCATAATATGGCCAATAAAATAAGTTAGATTGATAATAATAAGAGTAATAAGTATAGTAATTGTCGTTCTACCGATCATATAAGCATAATATGCCCAATAATATAAGTTAGATTGATAATAATAAGAGTAATAAGTATAGTCATTGTCGTTCTATCGATCATAGAAGCATAATATGGCTAATAATATGAGTTGGATTGATAATAACAAGAGTAATTAGTATAGTAATTGTCGTTCTACCGATTATATAAGCATAATATGCCCAATAATATAAGTTAGATTGATAATAATAAGAGTAATAAGTATAGTCATTGTCGATCTATCGATCATAGAAGCATAATATGGCTAATAATATGAGTTAGATTGATAATAAGAAGAGCAATATGTATAGTAATTGTCGTTCTATCGATCATATCTGCATAATATGGTTAATAATATGAGTTGGATTGATAATAATAAGAGTAATAAGTATAGTAATTGTCGTTCTATCGACCATGGAAGCATAATATAGCTAATAATATAACATAGGTTGATAATAATAGTAGTAATAAGTATAGTAATTGTCGTTCTACCGATCATATAAGCATAATATGGCCAATAAAATAAGTTAGATTGATAATAATAAGAGTAATAAGTATAGTAATTGACGTTCTATCGATCATAGATGCATAATATGGCAAATAATATGAGTTAGATCGATAGTAATAAGAGTAATAGGTATAGTGATTGTCGTTCTATCGATCATATAAGCACAATATGGCTAATAATATGAGTAAGATTGATAATAAGAAGAGTAATAAGTATAGTAATTGTGGTTCTATCGATCATATCTGCATAATATGGTTAATAATATGAGTTGGATTGATAATAATAAGAGTAATTAGTATAGTAATTGTCGTTCTACCGACCATGGAAGCATAATATGGCTGATAATATAAGTTAGATTGATAATAATAAGAGTAATAAGTGTAGTAATTTTAGGTCCATCTATCATATAAGTATTATATGACTAATAATATGAGTTAGATTGATAATAATAATAGTGATGAGTATAGTAATTGTCGTTCTACCGATCATATAAGCATAATATGCCCAATAATATAAGTTAGATTGATAATAATAAGAGTAATAAGTATAGTCATTATCGTTCTATCGATCATAGAAGCATAATATGGCTAATAATATGAGTTGTATTGATAATAATAAGAGTAATTAGTATAGTAATTGTCGTTCTACCGATTATATAAGCATAATATGCCCAATAATATAAGTTAGATTGATAATAATAAGAGTAATAAGTATAGTCGTTGTCGATCTATCGATCATAGAGGCATAATATGGCTAATAATATGAGTTAGATTGATAATAAGAAGAGTAATATGTATAGTAATTGTCGTTCTATCGATCATATCTGCATAATATGGTTAATAATATGAGTTGGATTGATAATAATAAGAGTAATTAGTATAGTAATTGTCGTTCTACCGATCATATAAGCATAATATGCCCAATAATATAAGTTAGATTGATAATAATAAGAGAAATAAGTATAGTCGTTGTCGATCTATCGATCATAGAGGCATAATATGGCTAATAATATGAGTTAGATTGATAATAAGAAGAGTAATATGTATAGTAATTGTCGTTCTATCGATCATATCTGCATAATATGGTTAATAATATGAGTTGGATTGATAATAATAAGAGTAATTAGTATAGTAATTGTCGTTCTACCGATCATATAAGCATAATATGCCCAATAATATAAGTTAGATTGATAATAATAAGAGAAATAAGTATAGTCGTTGTCGATCTATCGATCATAGAGGCATAATATGGCTAATAATATGAGTTAGATTGATAATAAGAAGAGTAATATGTATAGTAATTGTCGTTCTATCGATCATATCTGCATAATATGGTTAATAATATGAGTTGGATTGATAATAATAAGAGTAATTAGTATAGTAATTGTCGTTCTACCGATCATATAAGCATAATATGCCCAATAACATAAGTTAGATTGATAATAATAAGAGAAATAAGTATAGTCGTTGTCGATCTATCGATCATAGAGGCATAATATGGCTAATAATATGAGTTAGATTGATAATAAGAAGAGTAATATGTATAGTAATTGTCGTTCTATCGATCATATCTGCATAATATGGTTAATAATATGAGTTGGATTGATAATAATAAGAGTAATTAGTATAGTAATTGTCGTTCAACCGATCATATAAGCATAATATGGCCAATAAAATAAGTTAGATTGATAATAATAAGAGTAATAAGTATAGTAATTGTCGTTCTAACCGATCATATAAGCATAATATGCCCAATAATATAAGTTAGATTGATAATAATAAGAGTAATAAGTATAGTCATTATCGTTCTATCGATCATAGAAGCATAATATGGCGAATAATATGAGTTGGATTGATAATAATAAGAGTAATTAGTATAGTAATTGTCGTTCTACCGATTATAGAAGCATAATATGCCCAATAATATAAGTTAGATTGATAATAATAAGAGTAATAAGTATAGTCGTTGTCGATCTATCGATCATAGAGGCATAATATGGCTAATAATATGAGTTAGATTGATAATAAGAAGAGTGATATGTATAGTAATTGTCGTTCTATCGATCATAGATGCATAATATGGCTAATAATATGAGTTAGATCGAAAGTAATAAGAGTAATAGGTATAGTGATTGTCGTTCTATCGATCATAGATGCATAATATGGCTAATAATATGAGTTAGATCGATAGTACTTAGAGTAATAGGTATAGTGATTGTCGTTCTATCGATCATATCTGCATAATATGGTTAATAATATGAGTTGGATTGATAATAATAATAGTAATAAGTATAGTAATTGTCGTTCTACCGATCATATAAGCATAATATGGTCAATAAAATAAGTTAGAATGATCATAATAAGAGTAATTAGTATAGTAGTTGTCGCTCTACCGATTATATAAGCATAATATGCCCAATAATATAAGTTAGATTGATAATAGTAAGAGTAATAAGTATAGTCATTGTCGATCTATCGATCATCGAAGCATAATATGGCTAATAATATGAGTTCGATTGATAATAAGAAGAGAAATAAGTATAGTAATTGTCGTTCTATCGATCATATCTGCATAATATGGTTAATAATATTAGTTGGATTGATACTAATAACAGTAATTAGTATAGTAATTGTCGTTCTACCGACCATGGAAGCATAATATGGCTGATAATATAAGTTAAATTGATAATAATAAGAGTAATAAGTGTAGTAATTTTAGGTCCATCTATCATATAAGTATTATATGACTAATAATATGAGTTAGATTGATAATAATAATAGTGATAAGTATAGTAATTGTCGTTCTACCGATCATATAAGCATAATATGGCCAACAATATAAGTTAGATTGGAAATAATAAGAGTAATAAGTATAGTCATTGTCGTTCTATTGACCATAGAAGCATAATATGGCTAATAATATGAGTTAGATTGATAATAATAAGAGCAATAAGTATAGTAATTGTCGTTCTATCGATCATATCTGCATAATATGGTTAATAATATGAGTTGGATTGATAATAATAAGAGTAATTGGTATAGTAATTGTCGTTCTACCGATCATATAAGCATAATATGGCCAACAATATGAGTTAGATTGATAATAATAAGAGTAATAAGTATGGTCATTGTCGATCTATCGATCATAGAAGCATAATATGGCTAATAATATGAGTTAGATTGATAATAAGAAGAGTAATTAGTATAGTAATTGTCGTTCTACCGATTATATAAGCATAATATGCCCAATAATATAAGTTAGATTGATAATAATAAGAGTAATAAGTATAGTAGTTGTCGTTCTACCGACCATGGAAGCATAATATGGCTGATAATATAAGTTAGATTGATAATAATAAGAGTAATAAGTATAGTAATTTTAGGTCCATCTATCATATAAGTATAATATGGCTAATAATATGAGTTAGATTGATAATAGTAATAGTGATAAGTATAGTAATTGTCGTTCTACCGATCATATAAGCATAATATGCCCAATAATATTAGTTAGAGTGATAATAATAAGAGTAATAAGTATAGTCATTGTCGTTCTATCGATCATAGAAGCATAGTATGGTTAATAATATGAGTTGGATTGATAATAATAAAAGTATTACGTACTGTAATTGTCGTTCTATCGATCATATCTGCATAATATGGTTAATAATATGAGTTGGATTGATAATAATAATAGTAATAAGTATAGTAATTGTCGTTCTACCGATCATATAAGCATAATATGGCCAATAAAATAAGTTAGATTGATAATAATAAGAGTAATAAGTATAGTAATTGTCGTTCTATCGATCATAGATGCATAATATGGCTAATAATATGAGTTAGATCGATAGTAATAAGAGTAATAGGTATAGTGATTGTCGTTCTATCGATCATATAAGCATAATATGGCTAATAATATCAGTAAGATTGATAATAAGAAGAGTAATAAGTATAGTAATTGTGGTTCCATCGATCATATCTGCATAATATGGTTAATAATATGAGTTGGATTGATAATAATAAGAGCAATTGGTATAGTAATTGTCGTTCTACCGATCATATAAGCATAATATGCCCAATAATATAAGTTAGATTGATAATAATAAGAGTAATAAGTATAGTCGTTGTCGATCTATCGATCATAGAGGCATAATATGGCTAATAATATGAGTTAGATTGATAATAAGAAGAGTAATATGTATAGTAATTGTCGTTCTACTGATCATATCTGCATAATATGGTTAATAATATGAGTTGGATTGATAATAATAAGAGTAATTAGTATAGTAATTGTCGTTCAACCGATCATATAAGCATAATATGGCCAATAAAATAAGTTAGATTGATAATAATAAGAGTAATAAGTATAGTAATTGTCGTTCTACCGATCATATAAGCATAATATGGTCAATAAAATAAGTTAGAATGATCATAATAAGAGTAATAAGTATAGTAATTGTCGTTCTACCGACCATGGAAGCATAATATGGCTGATAATATAAGTTAGATTGATAATAATAAGAGTAATAAGTGTAGTAATTTTAGGTCCATCTATCATATAAGTATTATATGACTAATAATATGAGTTATATTGATAATAATAATAGTGATAAGTATAGTAATTGTCGTTCTACCGATCATATAAGCATAATATGGCCAACAATATAAGTTAGATTGGTAATAATAAGAGTAATAAGTATAGTCATTGTCGTTCTATCGACCATAGAAGCATAATATGGCTAATAATATGAGTTAGATTGATAATAATAAGAGTAATAAGTGTAGTAATTTTAGGTCCATCTATCATATAAGTATTATATGACTAATAATATGAGTTAGATTGATAATAATAATAGTGATAAGTATAGTAATTGTCGTTCTACCGATCATATAAGCATAATATGCCTAATAATATAAGTTAGATTGATAATAATAAGAGTAATAAGTGTAGTAATTTTAGGTCCATCTATCATATAACTATTATATGACTAATAATATGAGTTAGATTGATAATAATAATAGTGATAAGTATAGTAATTGTCGTTCTACCGATCATATAAGCATAATATGGCCAACAATATAAGTTAGATTGGTAATAATAAGAGTAATAAGTATAGTCATTGTCGTTCTATCGACCATAGAAGCATAATATGGCTAATAATATGAGTTAGATTGATAATAATAAGAGTAATAAATGTAGTAATTTTAGGTCCATCTATCATATAAGTATTATATGACTAATAATATGAGTTGGATTGATAATAATAATAGTAGTAAGTATATCAATTGTCGTTCTACCGATCATATAAGCATAATATGGTCAATAAAATAAGTTAGAATGATCATAATAAGAGTAATAAGTATAGTAGTTGTCGTTCTACCGACCATGGAAGCATAATATGGCTGATAATATAAGTTAGATTGATAATAATAAGAGTAATAAGTGTAGTAATTTTAGGTCCATCTATCATATAAGTATTATATGACTAATAATATGAGATAGATTGATAATAATAATAGTGATAAGTATAGTAATTGTCGTTCTACCGATCATATAAGCATAATATGCCCAATAATATAAGTTAGATTGATAATAATAAGAGTAATAAGTATAGTCATTATCGTTCTATCGATCATAGAAGCATAATATGGCTAATAATATGAGTTGGATTGATAATAATAAGAGTAATTAGTATAGTAATTGTCGTTCTACCGATTATATAAGCATAATATGCCCAATAATATAAGTTAGATTGATAATAATAAGAGTAATAAGTATAGTCGTTGTCGATCTATCGATCATAGAGGCATAATATGGCTAATAATATGAGTTAGATTGATAATAAGAAGAGTAATATGTATAGTAATTGTCGTTCTATCGATCATATCTGCATAATATGGTTAATAATATGAGTTGGATTGATAATAATAAGAGTAATTAGTATAGTAATTGTCGTTCTATCGATCATAGATGCATAATATGGCTAATAATATGAGTTAGATCGATAGTAATAAGAGTAAGAGGTATAGTGATTGTCGTTCTATCGATCATAGATGCATAATATGGCTAATAATATGAGTTAGATCGATAGTAATAAGAGTAATAGGTATAGTGATTGTCGTTCTATCGATCATATCTGCATAATATGGTTAATAATATGAGTTGGATTGATAATAATAATAGTAATAAGTATAGTAATTGTCGTTCTACCGATCTTATAAGCATAATATGGTCAATAAAATAAGTAAGAATGATCATAATAAGAGTAATTAGTATAGTAGTTGTCGTTCTACCGATTATATAAGCATATATGCCCAATAATATAAGTTAGATTGATAATAGTATGAGTAATAAGTATAGTCATTGTCGATCTATCGATCATAGAAGCATAATATGGCTAATAATATGAGTTCGATTGATAATAAGAAGAGTAATAAGTATAGTAATTGTCGTTCTATCGATCATATCTGCATAATATGGTTAATAATATTAGTTGGATTGATACTAATAACAGTAATTAGTATAGTAATTGTCGTTCTACCAACCATGGAAGCATAATATGGCTGATAATATAAGTTAGATTGATAATAATAAGAGTAATAAGTGTAGTAATTTTAGGTCCATCTATCATATAAGTATTATATGACTAATAATATGAGTTAGATTGATAATAATAATAGTGATAAGTATAGTAATTGTCGTTCTACCGATCATATAAGCATAATATGCCCAATAATATAAGTTAGATTGATAATAATAAGAGTAATAAGTATAGTCATTGTCGTTCTATCGATCATAGAAGCATAGTATGGTTAATAATATGAGTTGGATTGATAATAATAAAAGTATTACGTACTGTAATTGTCGTTCTATCGATCATATCTGCATAATATGGTTAATAATATGAGTTGGATTGATAATAATAATAGTAATAAGTATAGTAATTGTCGTTCTACCGATCATATAAGCATAATATGGCCAATAAAATAAGTTAGATTGATAATAATAAGAGTAATAAGTATAGTAATTGTCTTTCTATCAATCATAGATGCATAATATGGCTAATAATATGAGTTAGATCGATAGTAATAAGCGTAATAGG